>NC_073342.2:11322500-11622500 GCF_027580225.2 Misgurnus anguillicaudatus | reverse complement strand
CCTGCCCTGACTGCAGCTGGGAGAGCCTCTGCTCTGCTGCGCGAGGACTAGACCGCCTGTGAATGCTTTGGGACGGGGGTGGAGCCCACGGAAGCAGCGGTAGCTGCTCATTGAGAAGAGTGAATGTCACGTAAAAAGTCTCCAACAACGCCAGAAAAAGTCGCTAGATTTGTCGCTAGTCGCTTTTTTGAAAATAAGTCGCTAAAGGGGTCTGAAAAGTCGCTAAATCTAGCGACAAAGTCGCCAAGTTGGCAACACTGGTTTTGCCTCCAGCTAGAGAGGTGACGTCATAGTGACGTAGGCGATTAAGGGGTCTATTATAAAGCCTGTTCAGATTTCCGCCACGGGATGAGAGCTTATTAATTACGAAAACGAATACTTATTTTGATAATTATTATTTTATTTCAGTTAGTTTTTCAATAACTGTTGCTCGTTTCGTTTAGTTTTTCATTTATTATGAATTTTTAATTTTATTTCAGTTAACGAAAATGTTTTTTAGCTGATAGTTTTAGTCTTAGTTTCAGTTTTCGTTTACGAAAATAACCTTGTCCCCCAGCTCCACCTCCGTTCCTCCACCCACCTGAACTTTTGTGTTTTGTCATTTGGAGTGTCTGGTAGCCACTCCTTGAGAGGGGGGTACTGTCACAGTGTCAAACTGTGTTCTGTGTGTGTCATATGTATTAGTGTTGTTCCCCGAGTTAGCCACCAGATGTCTCTTGTCTTCACGGTCACATATGTCATGAACTGCATCTCCCATAAACCCTTCTGTCATTATTGATAATTGTACTCAGCTGTTCCCACTCACCTTGGTTAGTGTTCGTGTATTTAAGCCTTGTCTGTTCAGTCATTGTTGTGGATTCCTTGTTGTAAGTCACATCGCCTTCTGTTTCTGTGTTGTTTTATGTATATGTTCTGGATTGCCTGTATGGATATTGACCTTTGCCTGTACGAATTATGATTTTGGATCACCCCTATTAAAACTGCATTTGGATCTAACCTTTCATGTGTGCGAGTCGTGACATGACTAGGCATTATAAAATGTTAAAATGTAGTTTGTTGCTGCTTATAAATCTAGAAGTTATGTGTTGGCCCTCGAGCTTTGAATAGGCAAAGTGAAGATTTATGGCAAAATACAGTAACAATCACTGTCAGAATCAAAAACATAGACAAATGATCTGGTAAAAGTCTGGTAAATTATGGTACACATACCAAACACAATAGAGCCCACTATAATGCAACCTATAGCCTAATAACATGGCAAGACACGCACCCTCTTTTCATTTCTATTCTTAAGTGATCACTTTTAATTCAGATTCACAGCACAAACCTGTCATGCATTGGGTTGACACAACTTATCAAAAAGTGCTATTGGAGGATCAGGCCTCAAGGAATACAGCTCATTTCAGTACAATATAAGGATTACATGTAGGCTAACATATAATTGCTTAATAAAACACAGACAAACAGAAGAACACTGCTTTTTGCCAAACAATGAATATAGGCTCCCATACAAAGGCTGGTAAAACTTTAAACAGTGATGTTTAAATGTACTAAATTATATTTAGATAACCATGTTTAAGTCTTCACTAATGTTAGGCTATGTTGTAGTTTAGGTTGCTGTTTGTAATAAAACTGTAGATAGCATAGGAAAGCAATCTATTATGTATATGGACTGTAATCAAAGCAAAGCTTACCTTGTCATTCATTGCTGGTGTGATATGGATTTTACTGGCAACATTTGTAAAAGTCTCTTTACTTCTGAGGTTCAAGCAGCACAGGAGACCGATAGAAAAAACTTTCTGTTGCTTTTTACTTAGTGCTCTTATTCGCAAAATTATGCGTGTGCGGCGCTACCGGACCTGATTGCGACCACTTTAGTCAATGCTTACAGCCGCGGACTTCCACATGTCTATATTTGACGCGCACCGCGTCCAAATCTCATTTCAAATACAAAGTTAAAGTAAAAATGAACATGTTGAATACAGCACGTGGAAACAGACATACGCTGTCTCCCAAACCGCCTTCCATACTATATAGTAGGCAAAGAGTACGAGAAGTAGTGCTTTTCGCCCACTATATAGTATAGAAGTATGCGGTTTGGGACGCAGCCATAACTATTTTACACGCAGATTTTTCATGTGTGGATGCTGGTCGCGCGCATTGGTCAAAAATAAAAAATTAAAATAACACAGTCTAATTTTGAAATGCATTGTTGTAACGCGCTCGTTACTAAGACTGTAATGAGTAAAATATTACCAAAATTTTATTAGTAATGCGTTATATTACTGCGTTACAGCAAAAAATAATATATTACTGTAATATATTATATTTTGTAATGCGTTACTCCCAACACTGGGTACCAGCGACCCAAACGCACTCACTTTCTTACAACCAGTAGCGGAATGGCTATCGGGAGAGTCGGGACTTTCCCGGTGTGCCGATCTGATAATAGTTGTATTTCGAGTTATATTAGCAACACCGTCTGGCGGCGTGATGTGCGACCGGTTCCTGCAGCCTCTCTGCTCAACAAAGTATATAAAAGTGCTCAACCTGTTCGGCAGGTCCAAACATGTACAGGATTTATAAAAATACGGTGATCAATGAGCGGTTCCTCCTCAAATGGCATAGCCTGTCGTGATGTAAAAAGCCGCCGAACGCCTGTTTATTACAGTATGTATGCGGTCGGATCCGAGTGTGCTGCTGACTGCTGCTGCGTATAAAATGATCGTGTGATTCGTTATAATCGCATAAACAATATAACAAAGTAGGGATGCACCGATAGGATTTTTTTGGGCCGATACCGATACCGATTTAAGCAGACAACTTCTGGCCGATACCGATGCCGATACCGATATTAAACACTATACAACACTATACAGTTGGTCTATTAGCTAGTTTATTTCTGCATCAAATTATTTTTACTGAACATGGATTGTATCTAATTAACATTCAACTGACCAACATAATAAGAGGCACAAATTAAGCTAAAACAAATATAATAAGACAACATGACAACCTTCAAATGTGGTTTTTGCTATTCAGCATTTCTTTTATTAACAACATTAACTAATTTTTTTTTTTACATATAATGGATTTCTTTAATAAACATAAATAATGCCAGTGCTATTGCTTTAAACAGAGTATAAATATTGCTACTTCAAAAAAGTTGGACTTCTTGCCCCACTAAAGTGCAGTCTGTTTCTTTTATTGTCCAAGACATTTGAGCCAGCTCAACAAAGGTTTTCTGTCGGTGCTTAAGTATAGTGCACACTAGGGCTGGACCAGAATGTTCGAATATTCGTTCCGTTGGTTGACATTCGATTTTCAGTTTTGAGATTCGAATATATATTATTTTACAGCGTTAATGCAGAGCTTTTGCCAAGCAGGAAGTGCGCTTCACGCTCCAGCTCTATAGGTGGCGCAGAAAGACCAACATCCATAGCCAACAGCACCAAGCTGCACCAGTAGAAGAGATCAGAAAGAGATCGCCTCAAAGCGGGCTTCCTGCTTTGGCATTCACACTAATAGTGTTGTAAATAACGTTCAGTTTTTTGCAAAAACTGATTGATTTGCTTCACAAGACATAAATATGTCACACGGAGTTATGGGGGATTACTTTTGTATTAGATATACATGTTTAAAGTGGCGGATCGGTTGACTTGCATGACGGAGCACTGGGGTTTCTGCAAAATATCTTCTTTATTGTTCTACTGATGAGAAACATATTGGATGGTGTAAGTGTTAGTAAATAAACTTGATTTTAAAAGCATGCTACCGTTTTATTACAGTTTGTTGAACTTCATTCGTTCATTTATTTACGTTGTTTTATTTAAATGGGCTAAGTTACCCTTTACGTTATCAGTAATTACTATGCTTCTAATTTCTTATACGGGAGTGTTTGTTTGTTAGAAAAATGTTAGGCTAACGTTACCTTATTAAAAGTATTGCTCGTGTTTTGTTTCACTAATGCTGTTCTCGCAGCACGCGTGACAGGCACGCCGCTACATACGCACACAGATTCCTGCCTTTATTAAAGAGAAAAATATGTTCAGCCCCTCCTTCCGAAGCTTTGAATATTTGATTTGATTTCTACTAGAGCTTTGAAGCTCAAAAAATGGTATTCGGAACAGCCCTAGTGCACACCCAAACATTAAATCATTTTAATTGAACATGCAATTCATTGACTTTATGCGGTTAATTAATAAACAATCGGTATCGGCCTTTCTCGTGCTATTGCCGATATGCCGATGGTTTCAAATTCATCAAAAATCGGCCGATAAATATCGGCGGCCGATGCATCGGTGCATCACTATAACAAAGCATCCTTTTATTTCACAAAACAATATATTTGAGATATTATTCGATAGACTAGTAAGTGTGGATGAAGGATGTTTAAAAATCTCTAGCCTGGTGGTCAGGACATGAATGGATCAAATCAGCAGATTTGCGAAGTTTTATTTATCTCCACATATATCCTAAATAATAATTATCAGTGTAACTTTGCAGTATAACACATTATATATTTCCTACGATGTATATATGATTTCCAAATTATATACGTAAGTATTAAACAGCAATAAATGTCTCATCTATCTCTATGGCTCTGGCTGAGTCTTTCTCCACTTCTCCCCAACGTGACGTCATCGCAGAATTGCGTTAAAAAAACGTTAATACCAAAAACGTAAAAAAGTGGTCTTTAAGACCATTTTTGAGACATTTTAAAAATTATACACATATCTTGAGTGATTTATGTACCCATTAATCGACAGTGGTGGTTAACCTGCAACACGCACTTTAAATATGAAATAATCACCCATTGAACTTGTGCAAATCATTACCGGAAGAAATACATAAACAAACTTCCAAATGAGTAATTATCCGGTTTAACAACTGATATAATGTAATAAATCTACCTGTTAAGGCAACGAACTTCAGAAACTGTCGTCTTTGCTCTCCAGGCAGAGAGTGGACACAGAGATGCTCCGCAGCGGGCGGGAAAACACGAAGTGGATTAGCGGAATCTGTGGATCTTATGCGTGAGGCTAGAGACAGAGCTCAGATAGATTGGGAATGTTTTTGTTACTCCGCCCGGGCGTAATTATTTTTGCAATAACGGAGGTTAAAATACGGGAGATTTACGGGAAAATTATACTAATACGGGAGGACGGCGGGAAAGGAGGGTAAAATACGGGACTTTCCCGGCCAAAACGGTATACTTGACAGGTATGCAAATACGACTTTCAGAAGACGCACCCGAAATCCTGGACAGGACGCGTCCGGGTCCGGTAAGAATGGCACGTGACGTATGGTAACCCTATGATGCTCCAACAATAGAAACAATGCTGATTCATCGCTAGTGTTGGTAACTGGCTCTGTGATTTCCGGATCTGAGCATTTTATTTTTTACAAATACATAATAACACCTGAAAAATCAGGCCCCTAT
The DNA here is from genome assembly GCF_027580225.2 of Misgurnus anguillicaudatus. Taxonomy (NCBI): domain Eukaryota; kingdom Metazoa; phylum Chordata; class Actinopteri; order Cypriniformes; family Cobitidae; genus Misgurnus; species Misgurnus anguillicaudatus. The sequence continues at coordinate 11,617,057 of NC_073342.2, read as the reverse complement.
TCATTTATCCGAATTATTGCATTCATACTCTCCTTCCAGAAGCCTAAGGTCAGGCAAACAGACCCTCCTCATTGTCCCTTTTTCAAGACTTAACCGTATAGGAGACTGAGCCTTTTCTGTACGAGGGCCACAGTTATGGAATGATATACCCATAGAGTTAAGATTAACACCCCTCTGTCTATTTTTATCACGACACGAATAAGGCAGAACCCAGGCGCAGACAGTATTGTGAACACAAATGGGAGTTTTATTTAAATAAACACAGAAAACAAAACCTACGAGGGGGTAAAACAAAGCAATTACTAATGCGCTCTTTAAATAACAAAAAACATATTGCGCCATTGACTTTAGACTTTAGAGCAGGTTTTTGTTTTTCAATGGCGTAGTCTTTTTAGTTGCCTCAAAATAGCAACGTGCCAACAATGCGCCTGAACACACCTCGTTTTCAGACCAGAACGCCCATGGGCGCAAAAGGGGGCGCAAATGCATTTGCTATTTAAACAATGTGGCGCTAAACGTGAAAATTATAATTGCGCAGGGTGGAAACTAGCGAAAGAAACTTAGGTTGCGCATTGCGCTGCATTGCGCCGGGTGTAAAGCCCGAAATACACTGCACGATAATTGGCTGTCCCAGAAGAAAGATTGCCATCGTGAAACTATCGTCGCGATTTCTGTGATCGTGGCTCTCCATCGGTGGTCCTATGTCGTACAGTGAGAGAGGTTCAAAGACGGCCGTTTTCCCGGTCTTGCGTTCAAAGATAGCCTACGATAGTTTTCTGGCAGTGTCAGAAATTCGGCATGATCACCGCACAGTGTGTTTGCTACTACGACCTGCGCGCCTGTATTTGTTTACCACGAGCGCATGCTGGTGACGTTGCGCAACATGTGACGCAGCCGCCGAAGCTTCCGTGTCATCATCGTACAGTCTACACGCCTCTCGTACCCGAGTTTAAACGATACATGTCGCACAGTGTGATAAGGTAATGATCTTATAAGAGGACAAAAATCGTGCAGTCTATTCCGGGCTTAAGATAGAGCCCAAGAGCTTAATAAAGGGAACAAATCACGATGGGAACAGGTGGAAATCATTAAACAATCAAAGCGGGAGAACACAAGGGAGTGGGTAAAAGTGACAAGACACTGGAAACACGTGGCAAAAACACATAATATGAAGCCACGTGTCCTCACACAGAACATTGTACTGTCAGGACCTTGCTATACAGAATAAGACCGGAATTCAACACAAGGGTCTGGCAAGACCCTGACAATTTTCACTTTTAAAAACATATTTGTTTTCTTTGGCGTATCAATAATTATTCTTTTCATTTTAATTTAGTTTAATCCTAAATTTGTTTTATTATTTCTTGTTTTAGTACTATATTTTTTCTCTGTGAATTATTATATTGTTTAATTGTATTTGCTCTTATTATTTCTTGTCTGAGTATTATTTTTCTCAGTGTATTTTCACTTACACTCTTTTATTATACAGCACTTTGGTCAGTCCCATGGCTGTTTTAAATGTGCTATATAAATAAAGTGAACTTAAACTTCATTGTTAATCATGTTTGCAGCAGTTTTTTATCATGGGAATTTTTATATTTTCATGAATTCATTACTGAAGATTCAGTGTTTACATGCAACCAAATAATCCATTTGTAATCGTATTAATGGCTCAATCTTATTGAAAAGCCTTCATGTAAACACCTTAATCAATACGATTGAGGACGATCGGATGCAAATTTGGATCCTATTGAAGGGGGTGGTGTACTATCTGTGATCCGATCCGCAGGAGAAAAGTGTGCATGTAAACACGTAAATCGTTGCATTTTCTCAATCGGATGCAAAAATACATTTGTGCTCAAGTTCACTTCTTATATTAAACTCTTATATCACATGATTCTGGTCACAGAAACACGCAAAAACAAGGCAGTGGCATCATGCATTATTAAGGTAAGGTTACTGGGGTCACGCGATGTAAATTCTGCCGCGTTTATGCATACTTTTAAAACATAAGGCTACTTAAAGCAATACAATAGCGTTGTGCCTTTTGAAAAGTGTGTTTTAATCACCTATATCTGAAAACTTCTTAAGAACAACTTTCTCCAACTCCAAACTTCTCCAAAGTTTTGACGAGAGATGCTGTCCGCAGCGAGGCGTTGCCAAGTCCTCAGCTTTTTTCGAGTTTAGATTTGAGCTACTGTTTAAACTGTTTCGTTTAAAAAGTATTTTGTTAATTAGTTATTGGTATTTGGGCTGTAAACAGTCATTGGGATGCTTTTGGGCTAGTTTTGAATGTCCATTTGGGATGGTTCTGATACGCGAATTTGGCAACCCTGGCTGTTCGCAGACGTTCGGTTCGGATTATATAGAATGTACATGTAAACTAACATTTTAATCAGATTGAAATCTTTAGGGTGCATGTAAACGGTATCGTCGTAACCTTCAATCGTATTAAATTCAATCGGATTGACAAAATTTTGTGCATGTTAACATAGCCACTATATATGTTTACTCACCCATCTGTGATCTGATCATCTCTCTCTGTTTCTTCATCCTCTTCGTTCGTTCTTCTGCTCTCTCATCCTCTGCTCTGCTTCTCTCCTCTACCTTCTGTAAAATCTTTCTGTCCATTTTAAAATAGCGGCTGTTGTTTTCTGTCACTGTCTCCTCTATCTTCCCCAGCAGATCTTTGATCTGAGTCTTATCTCTTCTGTTTTTATTGTTGAGAAGATGATATCTGTTCCCACATTTCTCCACCAGCCACTGGAGATCCTCACCTTCACTCTCAATGTGTTTCTCTATAGTTGTGTCTCCTAGAAAGTCACCATGAGTGAAGAGCACTATAGTGTGACTCCAGACTCTCTCACCCAGAAGATCAACATAACCCTGTAATACTTTTCTCTCAACATCTTTAAATCTTCTGTCCACACATATAACCAGAAGAACAATGTGAGGTCCTGGAGGACACAGAGACACACTGAGTAAAAGCTCTTCTTTCAGTAACTCAGTGCTCTTCTCTACAGGTACATTTATCCACCATCCAGGAGCTTCAATCACAGTGATGTGTCTGTCTGCTACTTCTCTCTGTCTCTTCACACACTGAGCAGTTGTCTTTAAGTCAAACTCGTCTCTGTTCAGGATGATGTTTCCTGATGAACTCTTACCAGATCTTTTATACCCCATTAACACAATCCTCAGATCTGAGAGCTTCTGAGTGTCACCTGTAACAAATACACAAAACACACTTATTCAAAATTATACTGAAAAGAAACAGATATAAATACAACACAATCTTAGGTTTAAAATAACAAATTTAACATAGGATTTTCATCCTATAAATTGCTTCAATGAGCTGTTTGGATGATTGTCAAAAATGTCTTCAATTACCACAAAATAAATCCAACAGTTGTGTTTGATATTAAATGTCAATTTGTATTTAAACTATCTGCAGACAGATCTACTGTACGTCTGAGTATTTATTTGATAGAACTAAAAAAGGATTGTGGTACTATTAATGCAAATTATACAACAGTTCTTTCTGGTTGTGGAATCTGATTGGCTGATAGCTGTGATATATTCTACTAGTATCGTAACATTAACCGCTTCACCATTTCGTTACGTATCATTCCACCACTGGTAATGAATGAGTGAGGAAGACACTTGAGCTGTATGGTCGCTCTGTGACTGGAAAAAGCTGCCAACAGAACATCACATCAGCACGATTCTCTTTAAAGGTCAGAGGTCTTGATGTGTAAACTTTTGAGGGAGTTGCGGTCAATGTGTCTCATAGCGTGGCCGATTAGAATACACTTTGTGAATAGAGCAATGAAAACAATCATTTTCTTTTTACCTGGAGTGTCTGTTTAATAATTAGTCTGTTTCATAGCACTGACAAGAACAAAGTCCAGTAAAAAGGCCTATGAAGAAAGAAACAAGACCAGAGTGTTTTTGGGAGACTATTTCACACGCTGGCGTGCACTAAAAGCACAGGTTGGGCTTCCCACGCGAAGTGTCTACTAGACAGGTAAAGTTTGGCGCATGCCAAATCCATCTAAAATCACTGCTAATAAAAGTTGATGTAAGCTATGATTAGCGAGGCTAGCACTGGCACAAGTCACGAACCGCGCAGACACAGTAAACATGCCGACAGCAACTTGTAAACAGAGTGAAGAGAATAACTAGGCTTGTGCATGCTCTCTCGTGCACGTGTTTAATATGCGTTCCCTCTTGGGAGCAGGTAGAGTGTTGCACATGTGCATTTTTTTTAAAAGTGGAGGGGTGGATCTTTTCAAAAATTCTGGAAAATCTTCCGCTATAGCTTTAAGATTAAATCAAAAATCAGTTTCGTATACAGTAATGAAATTCAACTTTTGCATTCGCCAATCAAATAGCAACAAAAGACAATAAATATGAATAAAAGAAACAAATAATCGATCCATGAGACCAAAAACTGCTGGTTTGATCAACCCAAAACCAATAAAATCTCATTTTGACCATCAGACACAGATACCTCAGAGCCAGCATCAAATAGAAGTGTTCAAGGAGAGGATATAGTCTGCGGTGTATGTGAACACTGCCACCTGGTGGTCGCGCTGTAACTACCCAGCTAGCAATGACATGTGGGGTCCAGATGAGGGCTTCATGGCTGGCAAATGTGGGCCCAATTATGGGCTTGCACCCGGGATCAACATTGGGGCAAGCCGTGGAAGCCCAGACGTACTACAAGTAGGACCTGTAAGGGTACTGCAATTGGGCAGTTCATGTCCGGCCCATTTGGGCCCCACCTGCCCAAATGGGTCTAAAGAGGGTTTGCACCTGGGATCCAACCATGACTACCCAGCTGGGCTTTAAATGGGCTCTGTAAGAGTCTTATGTGGGTCCGAACTGGGCAATTCATGCCAGACCCATTGGGGCCCCACCTGCCCAAAGGGGTGGCAGTGGCTCAGTGGTTCATGTAGGTTGTCTACAAATCGACAGGTTGGTGGTTCAATCCCCTGCTCCACCTGACCAAGTGTCGAGGTGTCCTTGAGCAAGACATCTAACCCCAGCTGCTCCCGATGAGCTGGATGCCGCCTTGCATGGCTGACACGGCTGTCGGTGTATGAATGTGTGAGTGAGTGGGTGAATGTGAGGCTAATTGTGAAGCGCTTTGGATGGCCATGGGTCTATGAAAGCGCTATATAAATGCAGTCCATTTACCATTTAAAGTGGGTTTGCACCCAGGATGGGCTTTAAAAGGGATCTATAAGAGTGTTAGGTGGGATCTTAACCGGGCAGTTCATGACAGAACTATTTGGGCTCCCCCTGCCTAAAGGGTTTTTAAGTGGGCTGGCACCAGGATTTAACCGTGAATGCCCCTGTGGGCTCTGTAAGGATCTTATGTGGGTCCTACCTGGGCAAGTCATGCAAGGCCTATCTAAGCCCAACCATGCCAAATGGTTTAAGGAAACAATCTAAGAAAAATGAAGAATGAATATAAGTCCAAGATAAATACAAGACACTTGACGCTTTGAACTGCAAGAAATATATAGTTAAATTGAACAACAAAAATTATCTTTAAAAAACAATTTAAATGTCACAACATACCGGTAAACAAATCAAAAATATATTTTAAAATAATCTCTGAAAAATAACATCGCTCCCAAAAATACATTAAAGTGATGGTTTGGAGTAATTTCATCCTAGCATGCTTTGCACCATGATCTCGGGCCAAGCTTCCCCCAGAAGCTTTTTTCACCTGGATCAAACATTGGGAGAGTTAGCGTAGAGTAGCATTATCAGCTGAATAGCTTAGTGCAGGGGCTAATGGATTCAAGTTTGTATCTCGTAAGTTTCCCCACTAATAATACCCTAAATGATACCTAGTTCCTCACAAAAGAGGATTTTAAAAACACATGTTTATGTTTTCTAGTTTTCATTTTTTATTTAACTTGTGCCGTCGAACTGTTGTAAAAAAGCAATATCGCTCTATAGTAGGGCTGCAATGATTCATCGAGTTACTCGATTAACTCGATTAAAAAAATTCCTCGAGGCAAAAATTCTGCCAGGCAAAAAAAAGTCTAAAGTTTGGGATCATTATACATTACATTCAGCATCTGAAACGAAAACGGATGGCTTGCAGGAATGAAACACATCCACTGGTGTGTCACCAAGCGTCTCTGAAACAAGGTAACATAGCTTCCGCTGATTTTAATCCCATACTGTATTTGTAGCGATGTCGTTATGCGGTTTGACTAGATATGATGTTTAGCTTTGATGTTTTTAAGTACTAAACGTATTCACGGTCAATTGCAAGAGAGAAGCTTAAAAAAGAACCCCTTCACACACACGCATGCACCCTTGTCTCTCTCTCACGCGAGTCAGACCGATCGCGCAATGCATCACATATGCTTAAACTTTTATGTAGCCACGCAACAATAATTTCAGCATGCATTCACTGTATAGAGCGGGACGTGATGTTGTGATTTTTCGAACAGATTCTTAACCTAAAATGCACCGCAATGCAAGTGATGCAAACCCAATGCAGCGTTCTATTGAAAATGAATGTATGTATTTCTGCCGTACCAAAATGCAATGAAGCAACTGAACGTCTGAGTGGGGTTTCACTCTTTCTCATGCACAGCACGCGTGCATGTGTGTGTGTGCACGTGCGCGCGCACACACACAGGTTGTTACCATAGCAAATAGGCTCAACCCAGAAATGATATATTATTTGTTAGTAATGGTAAATGCTGCAGGTGTAGAAATGTATATTTACTTTACAGATATTTACTTTGATGTAAGGGCTAGATTACAGCATGAAACCTGTTGTGCATATTAATAAATTAAAGTGCTTAATTGTTGGCACTGGCACTTATAAACACTAAATGGGTAAAAATGGAAATAAATAGGCTAATTTTTTGCAGCCAAATGCCAATACCTCTGTTTTGTTTTAAAAATAAAAGCCAAATGCTTCAACATTTTACAGCCATGTCATTTTCGTTATGCATTATTTGTTTTGGTTGTTTAAAAACACACAAAAAATGTTATCCGATTACTCGATTAATCGATCGATTCAGTGCTAGATTAATCGATTACAAAAAGAATCGATAGCAGCAGCCCTATAGCGCTATATCATCACGGCTGTCATTACCTCCTACACTCGACCTGCGGCCTCGTGCCTCTGGCCTCATCACAGCCTTGATGATATAGACCATTTCAAAAGATGTAAACAACACTGGTCCAGAAGCACTTCCTGTTTCAATTTTTTAACACAAGATAAACGTTGGGATAAAATACAACCAACAGAACATATAGAACTGAGTCAAAAAGTTAAACAAACATCTTAAAGATAATGAAATATTTGTGAAATAAAAAAAACAGTCACAAACTGAAACAGGAAGTGTTTCTGGACCAGTGTTGTTTACATCATTTGAAATGGTCTATAGACCTATATCACACTCCTACTTTTGTATTATATATAGACCGTTTCAGCAGTAACAACATAAACAAGCGGCTGCACGTAACTTCCGGTAAAATTCGCTAAGAATAAATAACAACAAAGTCCTTTAAACGTAGTTTATTTATATAACAAGCAAAAAAACAACACATAGATTACCTAGGAAACCAAAACATTTGTTATTTTCGACGAGGCATTTGTTCAAGAGATCAGTTTAACAACTAGTCAGACCTTAAAAAAAACGAAACCGGAAGTAAGGTTAGGATCCAGACGTGTATCACGTGCATCCGATGAAACCGTCTATACATACTCTTATATAATATGCTTAATTTTATAATGGATAGGTATGGTTCTTGATGCTTATTGGTCAATAATTGTGATTTATCCTTTTTATAGCACATTTGTTTTAGTGAATTTCTTTGAGATTAATACACATCTTCAATCCCATTGTACATAAAATAAGATTAAACTGACAGCTGTGTCTTATCATTTATTTACTAAATCTAATAATATTTATATAAAACTATATAAACATTTTGTGACATTATAATCTGTCTATATGGTATTAATAACTAAAAACATAAACTACAAAAATATAATAACATGAAGAGTTGGTAAACCATGGTCTGTGTTGTGGTCTCACTAGTACAAAAAAGTCAAAAAATCATGCAGTTGGAAGTTTATTGTACTGTTATTAAACATTTCAAAATGTTTCCAGTAGATCATATTTCAGACAAGTTTAGGGATTCTTGAGTTTGGACCACCATCATATAGGACATAGATAATGTGTCCATTCTGATTAAATTACTTTAAATAATAATGTTTGTTTACTTAAAACAAATGTATACAATTAAAATAATTAAACATATTATATTGTCTATGACCTGTACACAACATTTTCTATTTTCACATTTAAACCCTGAAAATCATGAGATTGTTAAAGAAAGATTTTTTTATTTTTCTGTGGCTGGTAGTGCAAAATATTTTCAGTCTATTTATTACAAAACACCTCTACAAAAAGAAACTGATGAAAAGAGTTTTTTTTGTGACTTATTTAATTTCTTTATTGTTAATCATGTTGGCAGCAGTTATTTATCATGTGTATTTTTACATTTTCATGAATTCATTACTGCAGATATGTAAGGGATAATCCACGGCTAGCCATGCATTAAAGTGTTTTAATGCACGACGTAGAGGCGAAGGATTATCCCGCTTATACCTTGGTTATTTGCCAAGTTAAAGCTGTAATTAATGTTTACAGTGTAATTTTTTAACAGACGGGTAAAAATGAAGGTCATTTTCTTAAGTTAAGGCTCGCACTCCATCCGCTTTAAATAAAGTAGTGCTGAAATAAAACTTTCGCACTTTAAAGAGAGATGCACTTATGTCTCGCTCGCTCGCTCTCTCTGCAAGTGTAACTGTGTTACTATGGTTACCAATGTTTACAGTAGCAGATTAATTTCTAACTGTAATCAAACTGACTGAAACTACCTGTGCATTAAACAGTTTTAATGCACACCTTCCAGCCAATCAGAATTGAGTATTTAAACAGACCATGGTATAATCAGTGTTTATATCATTACTGTGATGTTTACTCACTCATCTTTAATCTGATCATCTCTCTCTGTTTCTTCATTCTTTTCATTCGTTCTTCTGCCCTCTCTTTCTCTGCTCTCCTTCTGTCTTCTATCTCCTGTAAAATCTTTCTGTTAATTTCAAAATGGCGTCCATTGTTTTCTGTCACTGTCTCCTCTATCTTCTCCAGCAGATCTTTGATCTGAGTCTCATCACTTTTATTTTTATTGTTGAGAAGATGATATCTGTTCCCACATTTCTCCACCAGCCACTGGAGATCCTCACCTTCACTCTCAATGTGTTTCTCTATAGTTGTGTCTCCTAGAAAGTCTCCATGAGTGAAGAGCACTATAGTGTGACTCCAGACTCTCTTACCCAGAAGATCAACATAACCCTGTAATACTTTTCTCTCATACTCTTTAAATCTATCATCCATACGTATAACCAGAAGAACAATGTGAGGTCCTGGAGGACACAGAGACACACTGAGTAAAATCTCTTCTTTCAGTAACTCAGAGCTCTGATCTACAGGTTTATTTATCCACCATCCAGGAGCTTCAATCACAGTGATGTGTCTGTCTGCTACTTCTCTCTGTCTCTTCACACACTGAGCAGATGTCTTCAAGTCAAACTCGTCTCTGTTCAGGATGATGTTTCCTGATGAACTCTTGCCAGCTTCTTTATATCCCATTAACACAATCCTCAGATCTGACAGCTTCTGAGTGTCGCCTGTAATAAATACACAAAAAACACTTATTCAAAATTAAAAGGACTATAGTAATATTAAGGCAAATTAATGGAAATTCTTGATACAGGCTAGTCAATAACCATTTTAATAAGCAAATTTGTTTTAGTGAATTTCTCTGAGATTGCAACCCTATATCACGACATTGCGTGACTATTTCACGCATGGACCAGCGTGACAATGTCACGCTTTGCCGCGTTTGAGGGTGTGCATGTCACGCTTTCTGTTTGTGTCGCTGTCACGTATTGGTTACTCAACTTTTTTGTCCTATTTTCAAACCATTGTCGCTTCGGTTTAGAGTTAGATTTGGTGCTTGTGTTATATGTCACTTTAAGTATTTGTCACTTTAAGTATTGGTTTATAAAATAAAAAGATACAATACTTATTCTTTTATATTTTCTAAACTTTAACCAATTGTCACCTGACGTTGGGGTTAGAGTTTGTTTAGGTAAGGGTGTCATTTTATGTAAATCTAACCCTAAACCGAAGCGACAATGGTAAGAAATCAGGACAAAAAAGCCGAGCAACCAACACGTGACAGCGACACAAACAGAAAGCGCGACATGCCCACGCCCAAACGCGGCAAAGCGTGACACCGCCACGCCGGTCCACGCGCGAAACAGTCACGCAATTTCGTGATACTGGGTTGGAGATTAATACATCCTATTGTTAAATCCCATTGTACCTAAAAGAAGATTACACTGACAGCTGTGTCTTCATTTATTTACTATAAATCTAAAAACTATAATAAAAAAATGTTACTAGATTTTCTGACATTATACTTTGTCTTTATATGATATTTTACTAAAAATATAAACACAAAAATATAAAAACATGAAGAGTTGGTGAACCATGTGTTGTTGTGGCACTAGTACAAAACAAAAACAAAAAAAAAAAAAACAGAAAAGTAAAAAAATTATGCTGAATGTAGCTCATCTCACTGTTGTTAAACATTTCAACACAATATTACAACAATTTTTCAGTAGATTGTGTTTCAGACTATTTTAGGGATTCTTGAGTTGGACCACCATCATATAAGCCAGTTAATGGGTCCATTCTGATTCAATGACTTGAACAATAATGTTTCTATACAATTAAAATAAATGTATGATATTGTCTATGACCTTTAAAGAGATTTTGTATTTTCACCTTTAAACCAAGCGTGCCGCACAAGCCCTGAGAAGTGAAGCCAAAACGTCTCGATCGCCCCCCAGTGACCGGTCCCAGTATACGTCATAAAGCCCACCTCCCCATGTTATTCAATGGGACTTGAGACCAACTAAAAAAATTAATTACACTTTAATTATCTTTTTTCCGAAGCTGGTTTCTGTCATTTACTGTAGTTTTTATCACGCTAATGTAAATTCAAATGTTTGTTTTTAAAATAGGTTTGTGTTTAGTTAGTAATTTAATGATATAAAAACGGTGGTGTCACGTCATGATTGACAGCTGTGATATCGTGTGATATGCGCATTCTACGAGAGCGGGGTTTTGACTTCACGCCTTCCCTTCCTGCTCACTACTGCGCATGACTGGTCCCGAAATCGCTATTGGCCCTGTCCCAAATGGCGCACTTCATGTGGACTTTCGGTCTCGTGGCCTTAAATAGCGCGTGCTCGCTTAGTCCACGAGTCCGTAGGGTGTCCCATCTGTCATTTTTACGCTTTGAAGTGTGCTCATCAGCGCCTCCTTTGCCCCCTTGATGCGGTCTTCAGCGAAGCCCGCACTGCAGCAGGCTTCGCGCACTTTACCGACCCAGAAGTCCTTGCGAAAGAGCAATCAGACCAATCAGACCAATCAGACCAATCAGACCAATCAGACGACGGAAGGGAGGAGCTCACACTGACGGGCAACTTCTCTACCTATTTCCGGTGTGACGCTCGAGGATTGTGGGTGATTTCAGCGCGTGAAGAGCGCGAAGGATACAAATTTGCATCCTTTCCTGTATATGGGATATTTCTCGAACGAAGGACTCAGTCCTTGGCTGAAATTTCAAGGATCCTCGACATTGGAACAGTCCTTCGACGGACGTCGATGACGTAGCATCCTCGAAATTCTAGCTTCCGAGGATCCTTCCTTGACATTGAGAAACGGCTAGTGATATGTATAGACGGGTTGCACGGCGACGTCACTAACTGGTTGCGCGCGCAACCGAGAGGCAGAAAGAAGAGAAGTGCATTGTGTTGTATGCTAGTAGCGGTGTCTGTAAGTCAAAATGCCAAGGAATTGTTGCGTGGAAAATAGTACCAACAGAGTCAGTGCTGGGTGCCTGATGTTAACATACCAGTAGAAGCCATGGGCGTAGATTTAGGGTGGGACGCTAGGGACATATAATATTCAGGGAAGACTGAATTGTCCTAGCAATAATTTCGACCAAAATTAATCTGTATTAATATATAACCACTGATGTCCGTCTTATTCTTGTGGTTTCTATTTTTTACTTACTATATTTTTTTCAGGAATCATTGAAATGAGATTAAAAATCTTTTGCAATCCCGTTCTGTAAAAATAGCGCTCTATGTGGTACACAAACGGTTAACAGCTTTCGTTCTCTGCAATGCCCGCCTCCGTAACTCACATCGCTAATATGATTGGCTTTGCATTTTTTTAGTCCCGCCTCTCTAACTCACAATGCTAATATGATTTGATTACCATTTCTTGAGTCCCGCCTCTCTAACTCACATTGCTAATATGATTGGATTAGCATTTCTTGAGTCCCGCGGATCCCGCCTCTCTAACTCTTGTCTTATGACTCGCTACTTGTGACAGGATGGTTTCACTTTGTATAACGCGCCAAAGTTCACTCAACAAGACGCGCGTGATTATTTGGGCTACAGGTAAGTGAGGAAGAAAGTATTATTATACCCACTGTAACTGTTTCATGCACAAAATACGGAACAAGTTGTGTCACATAATGATTCAAGGACAGTGTTCGTTTCACCAATACACGACAATCCCATGTTAACCTGAGGAGTTGCAAGCTTGTGTCAACCTTTTATAAATGGGGTAGCAAGGTTATTTAGGGGGTCCCTAATCCATGAAAGAAAATAACCCCAACATGGTAAAAACATGAATTCATGTCATGATTGCTGAATACTTTACATTACTGCACTGTGGTGATTACTTGCACAGATGTAGACATAATGTAAGGTTGCATTTTAAACTTAAACTATTTTTTCACACTGATTAACTGTCTGTTAATGAAAAGAAGATTTAATGTGAACTACAGAAACATTAATAAACGTTGTTCAGGAAACTGTCACGGTGATCCGTGTCATGTTTTGTGTCTGTTCTATATTGTCATCACCTGGACACTTGTTAATTATCATCATTCATTCCACCTGTGTGTCATTAGTCTTTGTGTATTTATACCAGTGTTTGTGTCACACTCATTGCCGGATCATTGTCATTGCAACCCCGTCTGTTCCCTGTGTTGGATGTTCCTGTTTTACTTACCTGCATGTTGTTTTACTCCTCGTGTTTTGTTTCTTATTTATTATTAAATGTTATCTATTTATTTGTGAACTTTGCGTATGCGTCCTACTTCCTGTCTCTCCTTCCGTGTCGTGACAGAATGATCCGGCCAAACTGGACGCAGCAAGTTCACGGAGGGCGGCTCCCCCAGGAGTTTCGTCGAGGGGGAGTAGTGACATCGGGGTTCATTCCCCATCAGCCCCGATGTCTCTTGGGGACCACCGTGAGTGATCGCTCGCTCCTGCGGGCCTGCGGGAGGAGGATCGGCCCAGGCGGTCCCCCAACGGTTGAGTCGTTGTCGACAGTCCCTCGGAGGACCACCGTCCCGCTCATAGGGGGATCCGGAACGGACCACGCCCGATCATTTTCCCCGGGGTGGCTACCAAGTGAGGGTCTCCATTTCCGCGAGGGGACGGGAGATGATTTCCGGGGGGCACCTCATCGTCGACGATTCCCAGAAGGGGGGTAATTCGTCTGCCTCGGTTCTCGGAGCGATCGCTCCGGTTCTCCTGGCGCAGTCCGGCCATCCGTCCTGTTGGTCTCACTCCGGCGGCTGCCGGCTTCGCCAGGGTCCCCAAGCCCTCCACCCCTCCCTTGGACTCTCGCTACCAGACTTTGTTTTGTTTTGTGTTTATGTGAGTGTCTGGTAGCCACTCGTAGAGGGAGGGGTTATGTCACGGTGATCCGTGTCATGTTTTGTGTCTGTTCTATATTGTCATCACCTGGACACTTGTTAATTATCATCATTCATTCCACCTGTGTGTCATTAGTCTTTGTGTATTTATACCAGTGTTTGTGTCACACTCATTGCCGGATCATTGTCATTGCAACCCCGTCTGTTCACTGTGTTGATGTTCCTGTTTTACTTACCTGCATGTTGTTTTACTCCTCGTGTTTTGTTTCTTATTTATTATTAAATGTTATCTATTTATTGTGAACTTTGCGTATGCGTCCTACTTCCTGTCTCTCCTTCCGTGTCGTGACAGAAACAGCATGATATACATACCTACTTCAACACTGGGATTTTTTGGCAAAATTAAATTAAGAATTAAATATTAATTGCATATTCTTCAATGTTATAAAGTAAATATGGATTCATATATGTTACAAAGTGATTTTCTTTTCTTTTCTGACAAAGACTTAAACAGCTACTGTTTATTAGGCTCTAGGACATAACGAATTGTTTATTATAGTACATTACATTTGGGATGGCACCGGGGGTGGCGAGTCAGATGTCACTGAGTAAAGAGCATACTGAGTTGTCTTTGTCTTGTTTTTGTAATGCGACCATTTTATTTATGTCCCCACCAATGCCAGGAGCAAACCTACGCCCTTGGTAGAAGCGACTATTACGTTACTAGCATAATAATTATAACATTATAATTCATACATGTATCACAGTAACACTGCAAAAATAAAGACAGAAAAACAGATCCAACTAAAATCAAGTCTTATTTATATACAAACAATAAAGAACGCTTCAATAATTAAGGTTGCTGCAGTAGCGGATCAGCTCACCAATCGGGCTTTCTGCCTCCTGGATGCGGGCGCACCCTGCAATGTTTGTAAACTTGCAACCCCTCTATATAAAGGCTAGATGGCTCGTCCGCGCTGCTGGCCAATTGAGTGCAACGTCCGCATTTTGGCGGCCATCTTACGACAGGGCGCTCGCTCACTCGTAGCATTGAGTTTTAATGATGCAGGTACTTTTAAATGACCATAACTTGCTTAATTTTTTACCGATTTTCAAACGGTTTGGTTTGTTATAAACGTCAAAGATGTACCTATGACACTGCATACCTATACTAAAAATAAAAAATAAATTCATGAAACATGTTAAAGCATCCAGAATTATAGCCACGTTAATAACGTTTGTAAAAACCCAAACCGTTTGAAAATCGGTAGAAAATTGATTAAGTTATGGTCATTTAAAAGTACCTGCACCATTAAACTCAATGCTACAAGTGAGCGAGCGCCCTGTCGTAAGATGGCCGCCAGGTGATGCCGTTAGGGACTCCGCCTTGAGCCATCTAGCCTTTATATACATATCTATGATTGCACAGACTCAAAACCCAAGATGTCAGCGCAATATCGGGACACTGGCGGCTTCACTTTTCACCAATGGAAGAGAGCGAACAGGCGTCGTCCATCTTTTTTACTATGATTTAAACCCTGAAAATCATGAGATTGTTGAAGAAAGATTTTTTTATTTTTTTGTGGCTGGTAGTGCAAAATATTTTCAGTCTATTTATTACAAACACCTCTACAAAAAGAAACTGATGAAAAGAGTTTTTTTTGTGACTTATTTAATTTCTTTATTGTTATATATTCAGTGTTTATATCAACACTGATGTTTACTCACTCATCTGTGATCTGATCATCTCTCTCTGTTTATTCATCCTCTTCATTCGTTCTTCTGCTCTCTCTTTCTCTGCCCTCTTTCTCTCTTCTATCTCCTGTAAAATCTTTCTGTCCATTTCAAAACAGCAGCCGTTGTTTTCTCTCACTGTCTCCTCTATCTTCTCCAGCAGATCTTTGATCTGAGTCTCATCACTTCTGTTCTTATTGTTGAGAAGATGATATCTGTTCCCACATTTCTCCACCAGCCACTGGAGATCCTCACCTTCACTCTCAATGTGTTTCTCTATAGATGTGTCTCCTAGAAAGTCTCCATGAGTGAAGAGCACTATAGTGTGACTCCAGACTCTCTCACCCAGAAGATCAACATAACCCTGTAATACTTTTCTATCATCCTCTTTAAATCTGTAGTCCACACGTATAACCAGAAGAACAATGTGAGGTCCTGGAGGACACAGAGACACACTGAGTAAAATCTCTTCTTTCAGTAGCTCAGTGCTCTTCTCTACAGGTTTATTTCTCCACCATCCAGGAGCTTCAATCACAGTGATGTGTCTGTCTGCTACTTCTCTCTGTCTCTTCACACACTGAGCAGATCTCTTCAAGTCAAACTCCTCTCTGTTCAGGATGATGTTTCCTGATGAACTCTTACCAGCATATTTATATCCCATTAACACAATCCTTAGGTCTAGCTTCTGAGTGTCACCTGTTACAAATACATAAAACACTTATTTAAAATTATTTTGTAAGAAGATCATCACATTACAGAATCTGTGATACAGTTAAAAAGGATAAACATGTAATTATTAAACTTCTTATTGCTGATTGGTTAATAGGCTACATGATTTATTTACATTAAAGCACAGATAACCTTGAGTGTCATGTGTTGAGAAGAAATTATTGTGTTTGGAGCGATGTAAACAAGCTCTGTATACACTTATTAATTATAATTTAAGCTAGAAATTGCATGTTACCTGCTAATTTAAGATAAGATACGATCTTTATTGTCACTGTACATGTACATCGAAATTCTGGAGCAATGTACAAATCTATACATAAGTGTTATACACTAGAGGCACTGAACATGACTGTACAATAGGGGTGCACTGATATATATCGGCCGATGATGCTTGCTTACGGTGAAATGTCGCTACATCCAAAAAGCCAGAGGGCGCTCTCGTGCAGAACCTCAATATGCGCTGCAGACGAAGAACCATACACACGCAGCTATGACACGCAGCTCCAAGAAATGGCTTAAGGATATATTTATATAGCTGTTCTTCAAACCTTTTCAGGTATTTTCATGATAATAAAGAATATGTATAATGATTATGTCTGATTATGTCTCTTAAGTGTTGCTTTTTCCTGAAATAACCCGACATCTACTGGTCCCTCTGCGCTTGCAGTTTTGTCACGATTCTCTCACTGATTTGAGTTTGCAAGTGCGGGTGGGAAGGCGGGGCTATGAAATGAGCCACCTGATGACTCAATGTTTTCTCTATTCTGATTGGCTCAATACAACGCCAGGAGTTCTCTTAGTATCGTCCACGAGGCTGCAGGAATACTACTTTAATGACTTAAAAACTGTCATGCTTTGTTGTTCTTTCCCTTTTTTTTCTTTTCTATTTGAAGCTTTTATTCTTAATTCTGAATCAACACATGTCAGCAAGCTTAAAGGTTTATGTATTAAGTATATATAGACTAGGATGGAGTATTTGGTGCTACACTGAGTTATTTCTTATTAAGTAATGTTATAAATAGTAGGCTACTCCATTCCATGCCATATTATTATGGTCTAGGATGGAGTATGTGGATGTATTCATTATTTTTAGTAGAACAGTGTAGCATATAATTCCAAATTCAAACTATATTCTAGTTAACATATTTCCTAAACAAGTTACTGTAAGATAGGCCTACTATCACAGAAAAATCAAACAACAACAGAAGTAACAAAGTCGCTAAGGTTATGAATGAAGCAAGACTAAGCAAGGGTTGAGAAGAAAACTGGCGTTATATTGAACCAATCTGAATAGAGAAAACAATAAGTCATCAGGTGCCTCATTTCATAGCTCCTCCTTCCCACCCGCACTTGCAAACTTAAATCAGTGAGAGAAACGTGACAAAGGCTGCGTTTACACTTGGCATTAACATGCGACCTGGATGTTGTCCACATACACATTAAAAAGACAAGTGTAAACGCGTCTGTGATCGGAATGTTATCCGATCTGTGTGTCCTGATGCAGAGGTAGCCGAGGACGCTTTGTGATCGGATCTCAGTGTAATGTAAACGCAATCCAGCAATCGTATCTGCATTTACAGGTCAACGTCACACAAAACCCCGCCCACTATCATCTCCTCTCACTGACAGCTGTCAAAAATTAACGACGTTAGGTCATGGAGCGCAGGTGAGAGACGCACAAATGTATATTTGTGGAGCAATGCTAGCTACGCTTAAAAGTATCTTAATAAATCAAAATACAAAAGCATTTTAACACTGCTGACTGTATTTAAGTTATTCAGGCATATGTTTAATATGTTACAAAAATTCATAGAGAGACTTAATAATTAATGGCAGAATTCAGGATCGTTATAATGTTTGAGTTTCCATAGCGACATATCAACGTGAATGTTGCGCTTCTTTCTGGTCAATCGGCTGTTTCTGTATCATTTAACACATTTTAAGTTACTTTAAAACACGTACAAACCATAATAACATTAACCAAATACATTTATTCATTGTTGGTTTTATGCAAAGGTTACTTCAATGTGTTTGTAATTTACATTACTTCTTACGCACTATGAACAGAAAATTTAGGAAATTGTTAGCTCTTTTAATTAAATCATATTAAAATTACCAGGAAACATAACTAACAACAGTTTATGGTTAAAATAGAAATATAAATATAAGTTCAGGCAGAGCCAAAAGCCCTTTATTAAGGGAGAATAAAATAGAGGAGTGAGTCGGTCATGTTTCACACGGATTTTGTTGTTGATGAAAAGCATGCAGGTGAAAGTCAAGTTCAGGGAAAGTTACACCGGCTGAAACATTCGCGGACGCTCCATATAATGCTTTTAAATATAAGGCTTTTAAATCTAAAAAATATAAAGCTTGAATGTGAACATCATGGTTGTTGGGGTTGCTAGTTATTCTCTGATGTTGGCTTCTCAGTATCACTGTACAATACTGTATTTGCGGTTAGCCCGACAACCCTAAATCATGTGGCTAAATACAGCTGTACCCATTTTGATTGCCAGCTATTCATCCAGCACATCTCCCCGCACGGGATCTGATCACACATCCGGATACAGAAGCCACTTTGATGTGGACAAATGTAAACGCGCCGCGTCCTGATATACTGATGATTGGATCTGCGTGATCGGATCACCTAGACAGCATGTTAATGCAAAGTGTAAACCCAGCCAAAACTGCAAGCGCAGAGGGACCAGTAGATGTCGGGTTATTTCAGGAAATAGTTCTCCTCCGTATGGTATGCAACAAGTCATTTACAACTGGTTTATTTTACACACAGAGACAGATTCTGCGTGATTAATTCATATTTGCCATTCATTTGACAAAATGACTCAACAATATTTATTGACATTTATCTGGATATCGCCATAATTGTGCAAAGGTAGAAAAATTAAAAAATGATTAAAGACTGTGTTGTTTATTTTCATAAATCAGTACGAAGCAACAGTGGCGCAGTGATACTTGTGATGCGGTCTGAACCGTGGGTTTACCGGTGTATTTTATCACGGCTTAGAACGCGTTTCAACCAATCAGAATGAAGAACCAGAACGAGCCGTTTTATAATGTGCGTTTTTGCGTAAAGAAGAGAATTAAGCAGATATTTGAAAAACACGTGACCCTTTGTTCAAATATGAACAACGTAATATTACAAAATGCAACATGACCTGTAAGGGGAATCCATCTAAAATTTCTTCAAACCCTTTCTTTCCATGAATTAGAGCGTATTTGACTCGGACAACAATCAGCCTCTTACAGTATCCTTCTTTAAATGTATTTATTATCAAAATTACTGAGAAAAGAACTAATGTTACAGGTCAAAAAACTGTGATTCCCATCTTTCTTTCTCTCAAAAACTAGGTCAACTCGACCAATTATCTTAATGGAGCTTCAAAATAAAAGTTTTCCAAAATTGCAAATTACACATAATATTTTTGCTCATTAAACACAGATTTAAACACACTATATATGAATTAACAATAAACTTTGAGTATGGCTCTTACATATCCGGCCCCAATTGGTGGGGCAGGAAGCCAAAGCAATTTACTAATATTTTAGGTACTAAGAGCCATTAATCATTAACATTTAAGTGAAATATAACAACTTATGTATTTCTCTTTCTTTAATTCACATCTATTGATATTCTTAATGATTACTTGATAGTCTATTCCCTTAGACTGCTTTTTGAATTAAGCATAGTATGTTTATTGGTCTCTCGAGCACATTTGTTTTAGTCTGTATCTTTACACGACGTACAGTTCCACTGGAGTCTGGCAAGGTTTGCACCACTCTTCCCATTAGCCATGAATTTCGAGGTGAGGAACTATCTACAATTAGCACTACATCACCAGGCTTCAAATTTCTTTTAGACCTCAACCATTTACAACGCTCTTGAAGAATGGGCAAGTATTCATGAGTCCATCTTCTCCAGAACAAATCAGCGAGGTACTGAACCTGCTTCCAACGTTTTCTTGCATACAGATCCTCCTGTTTGAAGACACCTGGGGGCAAGCTTGATTGTGCTTTCAACAACAGTAGATGATTTGGAGTGAGTGGTTCAAGGTCATTTGGATCATCTGGCATGCTGGTAATTGGTCTGTTATTGATAATGCTTTCCACTTCACACATTATAGTATGAAGACTGTCATCTGTCATAGACTGTTCCTTTAAGAGCGCACCCAGTATTCTCCTCACGGTACGAATTTGCCGCTCACAAACTCCCCCTTGATGAGAGGCTGATGGACTGTTAAAGATCCATTTAATCGCTTTTTGTAGCATAGTATTTTCTATCTTGTTGTGGTTTAGGTCTTCCAGTGCTTCTCTCAATTCTCTTCCCGCGCCGACAAAATTTGTACCATTGTCTGAGCGCATGACTGATACTTGTCCCCTTCTGCTTATAAAACGCCTCAGTGCATTTATGCATGAGTCTGTGTCCAAACTATCAGCTATTTCTATGTGCACTGCTCTAATTGTCAGACAAGTGAACAAAACTCCATACCTTTTCACTGTACTCCGGCCCCGTTTTACTTCAAATGGGCCGAAGTAATCAACTCCCACATTTGTGAAAGGGGGTTTATCTGGTATCAAGCGGTCTTCAGGCAAGTTTGCCATTTTTTGTTATTCAGCCTTCCTATTAAGTCTGTGACACACCGTGCATTTGTTTATAAGCTTCCTGATAGCGGAGTTAGCTTGAGGAATCCAGTACCTTTGCCGTAAGGTTGACAGCATGTAGTTACAACCACAGTGACCACATTTTTGATGGATATCCTTCAAAATGAGAACTGCAATCTTGGAGTGCTTGTCTAGAATCATAGGATGCTTAGATTCTTCTGGTATGGCTGCCTTGTCTAGCCTACCACCAACTCTTATTATGCCATCCTGAAGTACGGGATCAAGCTTATACAATGGACTGTTTCTTTTAATAAAACCATTCTCCTTTAGAGACTCAATCTCCTTTGGGAAGTGTTTTACTTGATTGTATAAGTTGACTTTCTGACTGTTCCATTTCTTCCAGAGACAGTGACTGACCTTTCATGGTTGATTTGTATTTCTGCATCTGCTTCTGTAAAAGAGCTGCTTGTTTGTCTGGATCCTTCTCTGTTTGTTCAATGTGTGCTTTAAACTGTTTTCTTGCCTTGCTTAATTGAACTAGTGTTTCTTTCAATCTTAGCATCCATGCTATTGCCTTTTTCAGCTTAAACCAGTCAGAGTAGTAATCAACCAGCTTGTTTATGTTGTCATTATTTACATTGGTTGCAAGAACACTAACTTTGATTTCAGGGTCTTGCTGTGCACATTGAACCATTTGATTTGGTCTTTGTGGCCATTCTTGTTCTGACTTTGTCAAAAAGCTAGGTCCATTTATCCATGTACTTGTTTGTATGAAGTCCTTTGCTTTAAACCCTCTAGTTGCTTGGTTTGCAGGATTCAGTGTTGTCTGCACAAACCTCCACTGTGATGGGGACGTAGCATCTCTTATTAATGAAATCCTATTTGCAACAAAGGTTTTAAAACAAGAACTCTCATTTTCAATGTAACTGAGCATCGTAGTGCTGTCTGACCAGAAGATGGACTGCTTGAGGGGAATTTGAAGCTCTTGTCTAAGTATTTTGTCCATTTTGACAGCTGTAACTGCAGCTGTCAGTTCCAGCCTGGGTATGGTGACTTGCTTGAGGGGACTAACTCTTGACTTTCCCATTAACAGTGCACAAGTTTCTGGTTCTGTTCATTCAAGAGTACCAGGTAAGATGCTGTACCATAAGCGCTCTCACTAGCATCAGAGAAATGATGCATCTGTGCTTCTGTTGTGTTTCCAAATGTATCTGGTTTCACACACCTTTGTATCTTGAAGTCGGAGAGATGTTTCAAATCTTCAAGCCACTCGACCCACTTATTAGCACGCTTGCCTTCGATTTCTTCATCCCATCCATATACTTGTTTGCACATATCCCTTAAGAGGAGTTTGGCTGGTAGAATGACTGGCACCAGAAAACCAAGAGGATCATAGATTGAGTTAACAACTGACAGAATTCCTCTTCTACTCAATGGCTTCTCATTTACTTTGATGCTATAGATAAAGGTATCAGATTCTGTGCACCACTGAATGCCGAGTGCTCTCTCCATGGGCAGTGAATCCTGGTCTAAGTCTAGATCTTTAACTCCCCTGGCTCTGTGTTCTTCTGGGATAGACAGTAACACTTTCCTACTGTTGCTCACCCACTTTGTCAGTCAAAAACCTCTTTCAGCACACAGATCTCGTACATTCTTAATTAAGTCAACTGCTTCTTGTTCTGTTGTTAAATACTTTAAGCAATCATCAACATAGAAGTTGCAGAGAACTGTTTCAACAACCTTTGGTGCTGCTATGTCTTTTCTGTCTTCAGCGGTTCTTCTCAGTGCATAAGAGGCACAACTGGGTGAGGAAGTGGCTCCGAATAAATGAACTGTCATCCTAAATTCCTCCACAGGAACATTCAAGTTGCCATTTGGCCACCAAAGAAAGTGAAGAAGATCTTCATCCTCTTCAGGAACTTTCACCTGGTAAAACATTGATTCCAGATCTGCCATCATGGCTACAGGCTCTTCTCTTAATCTGTTAAGCACACCTATGAGCGTGTTTGTGAGATTAGGACCTTGAATTAACTGACTATTCAGAGACATGCCTTGAAAAGAAGCAGTACAATCAAAGACAACTCGTATTTTGTTTTTCTTTGGGTGATACACCCCATGATGCAGTATGTACCACACTCTGCCGTCGTTGCGATTGATCTGTTCTGTTGGAACTTTAACTGCATATTCTTTTTCTATTATGCCTTTCATAAAGCCATTGTAGTCTTCACAAAATTCAGGTTCCTTTGGAGCTTCCTTTTTAAGTTAGCTGCTCTCACCTCTGCAACACACCTGTTATTTGGCATCCAAACAGTTTCATCTTTCAATGGCAGTTTCACATGATAATGTCCATTTTCAAACTTAGTGTTATTTTGCACTGACTGCATGAACTGTTTGTCTTCCTGTGACATTTCTGCTTTCTCTTCATATTGACGCTCTGGGAAATCAGTGTTGTACTGTTTAATCAACAGCTGTTCTATCTCCATTACTGTTATATGATTAACTGTGTGGTGAGACACTTTCAGCGTTTCTGCAGTACATCTTTCTTTCTTAAGGGGTCCACTCACTACCCATCCCAGTGCAGTTTTAATGGCATAAGGTCCACCTTGCTGACTGTTTATAATGTGCCATGGTTCCATAGCCTTTGGGTTATTAGCTCCTATCAGAAGACCTACATTTGCCTTAATGCGTGGTAAGCTCACTTCATTTAGATATGGCCACTTACTGATGTCATCTGTATTAGGAACATTCTCACTTTGTACAGGAATATTGTTGTGTGTAAAGACTTTAGGCAGCTCGATGTATTTGCTGTCTTCAAATCCACATACTTCTATATCTGAGAGGATAAAACTATTTACTAGTTTCTGCTCACCAGGGTTACTTTGGCACATAGTACTTAGCAAAATCTGGGTTGGTTTTCCTTTCAGATTCAGTGTCTTTCTCAACTTCTCTGTGCAGAATGTAGCTGTACTTCCTGCGTCCAAAAAAGCATACGTTTCCACGTATCTGTCACTTTTGCTGGATTTGACCTTTACCGGCACAATGGACAAGACACAGCTATTTCCTTCTGATTCTGCAGCTGACTGATGGTTAAGAGAAACTTGAGCACAAGAGATCTTTTTGTCTGATATTTCAACATCCTTTCCTTCGTCTTTGATATGCAAAATGTCAGGGTGTCTTTGAGAACATTCTTTGCATTCCATTCTTTTCTTGCACATTCTACTAAGATGACCTTGAGTTAAGCATCCAAAACATAAACCCTTAGATTTCAGAAACTCCACACGTGCTTGATGTGGCTGTTCTTTAATCTCTCTGCATGACTCCAAAGCATGATCTTTTAAACAGAATATGCACGGTTTCTCGTAGGCATTGACTGTTTTGGTCAAACCAACCTGTTTTCCTGACCAATTTGAATTTCCTTTCTCTTAAATGCAAATGCTGTTGCAAAACTGCTCCTTTTTACTCCTTTCTTTATTGGAACTTTCTCTTTCATCTTTGATGTTGCAATATGGGTTTCCAGTATGTTTCCAAAGAGAGGGTCCATGGCCACATTAGCTTGCCGCTCTATAAAGTCAACGAGATGAGTAAATCTTGCCCTTTCTCCATGGCGTTCCTTTATGTCATAAGCTTCTGATCACTACCTCTCCTTCATCTTGTATGGCAATTTTGCAAGTACAGCTCTCATATTGGTAGGATCCCTACTGAAAAATCCAGCTAAGACCAGCATAAGCTGGTGAGCTGGTTTTAGCTGGTCCCCAGCTTGGTTTTAGCTGGTTTTGTTGGTGTTGGAAGCTGGTTTTGCTGGTGTAGCAGGCTGGTCTAGCTGTGTTTTGGTCACATTTTAAGCTGGTCTAGCTGGACTTAGCTGGTCATGCTGGCCCACCAGCATGACCAGCTTTGTCAGGCTGGGAGGACCAGCGTAAACCACCTTAAACCAGCTAAAGCCAGCTTAAACCAGCCACCAGCCCACGCTGGTCTTAGCTGGATTTTTCAGTAGGGATTATCCATTTCCTCCATAAACTCCACGTCATCCATTGCATTACGACAACCAACCAGAAACATAGCATATGCGCTTAAGGCTTTTGCATCATCAGGTTTGATCTAAGGCCACTTTACAGCTTTGTCAACATAAGCACTTGCAATGATAAGCTCATCTCCATAATGCCTTTGAAGCAATCGTTTTGCCTCCTTGAATCCTCTGCTTGTTGGCATATCCTCACAGCTTCTGACAATTTCTTGTGGCTCTCCAGTAGTGTATTGTTCCAAATAATACAACTTATCCTTTTCATTGTCTGTATTTTGCTCAATGGTATGCTCAAAAGATCAGATGAAGGATTTGTATGTCAATCTCCAGTGAACACTTTAATTGCTTTACTAGGAAGCTTCACTTGTCTTTGCTGTTTTGCAAGTAACTCAGTCAAGTCATTTTGTTTTTGCATAACTTGAATGATCTCGTTGTCTGCTTTTGGCTCTATTTTTTGTCTAGGTTCTTTTGTGTGATTTCTACTTTGCCTGGATTGGACACTGCTTTTTCCATCTTCTGACCGTTCATACTCCTTTAATACTTTCAATTTAGCATCACTTTCTGCTAGTGCTGTCTCTATTTCAAGTGCTTCCATTTTAGCTCTTAGATGCATCTCTTCCATTTCAAGTTGTTGCTTTTTCTTTAATGATGCTGATCTTGCTTACAAAGCTGCACGTTTTGATTCTTCTTTAGCACATGCAGATGATACAGAAGAAGAAACTGATCCGCTTCCAATATCAGAACCACAATCCTGTTTAGGCTTTCCTTTGATTATAGATACTTGTGAGGCACTGTCATGAGGACTAACATCATCTTCCATGTCATTATCATCATTTTGGCCTTCTTTATTCTTTACAGCACCTATCCAGGTTTCCACTTTATTTTCAAAGAGTCGTAAAGAATCCATTTTAGGCTGATACCAATTTTTCTGATCTGCTATCCTTTCTTCTTCATCCAAAAGATCTTGAACTTGATGATTTAGATCACTGAACTCAATACACATCTTTGCATATTCAACCTGCATTAACTGTTGCACATTTTGTAGATTTTTCTCATCAGTCATCAATTTTTCAATTGTTTTTATTTTATTGGTTAGAGCAGATAATTTCTAGCCTGGATGCCAGGCGATCTTAGCCCCGCCCACAAGATTTTGAGAACGGGAAGATCGGTCTGGGGTTTCTGCGTTGAGGAGCTACTATGCTAGACCCAAAGCTGGTCGAACCAATCAAATTGTCAGGGCGGGCTTTATACGATGATGGACAGATGATCAACAGTAACGTAATGAACCACATCACCAAAGAGCGTGTGTGTTGAATCTGTTTACAACGAAATGGCTGCAGCTGTAGAATTCAGATGTGTGGATTCTGACATTGAGTCTGTTGTAAAACGATATTGACAGAGCATTGATTTTAAAAGAGGAACAGAGAAACGCGAGCAAGGCATTTGTTGATGTTTTTGCCATCCTTCCTACGGGATTCGGCAAAAGTTGGTCGCAACTGAAACTGGTATCAAGGCGATGCAACTTGGCGTGCATGACGAGATGGATATAATTAGCGGTCGTTGCCAGCTTCTTTTCGGAAGCCCGGAATCATGGTTGCTGAATAAGTGGAGGGACATGCTAGGCTCCAATATTTTCAAGCCAACGTAATGGTATCGTTGTGGATGAAGTTCACCTAACGTACAAATGGTAAGAGATAGTCTTACTGTATGACTTAGTAAATACTTAATGTTGTGATATAAATGAAATGTTGTAAACATAGTAGGTGTTGATGTACGTTCTCTAAGACTTAGTATAATCACAATCTTGTCATTGTAGCGAAATAACTAGCAGTTCGGTCAGGCTGCAAAAGACGTAACGTACGTCACACACTCCGTTGCTCTGATTGGTCGTAGGTCTATCCAATTGAGTGCAGAGGCATTTTTCGGTTGAGACACGCCTCATAATTATAGCTCAATGGAGCGGTATCAGACTCAAATTCTGACTAGAATTGAGTATGACAATGTCAGGCTAGATAATTTCCCTCTTCTCATTCCAATGCGTTTACGAAGCTGTTCATTTAAAGCCTTTTGAGTGGGCTTTGGCGCCCTCTTGTGTTCATCTTTACTCCTTCAGCCATTTTAAGTCAATGAGTGCACAAACCACATACGATGATTAAAAGTAGTTTACATACTTTTCTGTATGAATCATACGCAGATAATTTCTTCACAGTGCCTCAATGAAACTTTACAATTTTAGTTGGCTTTACCTTCATTAAGTTGCCGGATTGTCATGAGCAAGAGAGTTCTGGTTGTGGCTGTTTAAATCCACCGAAGTTTTTTACCGCAATTAAACAATCAATGTGCATCCGTCATCAAACTTTTCCGTGTAAGTTCACGTAAACTCCTTCTCGTAGATATCCGTGTCCATTTTCCATTTTCTCTTTCACGGAGCTAGTTTTTTGACTTACGATGTAAGGGCAATCCATCTAGAATTCCTTCAAACTAGGGCTGGGTAAAAATATCGATTCATCAATGCATTGCAATTATTTGTTTCTCAATTCAATATCGATTCATCAAATCCTATGAATCGATTCAGCCCCCTGGCAAGTGGCGCTGCTGTGGGCAACACTCTAGTGAGAGCGTTCAGCGTTGCACAAGACGCGCTTTATCAAAACAGAAAGATCAAAGATGGCAAACAGCAGCACTTCTTTCAAGCCTTTACCATCAACGCGATCAAACATTAGTAATACTACACACATTATTTAAAAATACACTCAGGTACTTAATTGCTTGTGTATTTACTTATTATTGAATCGATATCGAAGCAAGTAAATCAATATTGAATTGAATCGAATCGAATTGAATCGAAGCCTCAAAAATCGAAATTGAATCGAATTGTGAAATTCCTAACAATACCCAGCCCTACTTCAAACCCTTTCTCAGAGGTGGAAAAAGTACTAAAATATTGTACTCAAGTAAAAGTAAAGTTACTTTAATAATATTTTACTTAAGTAAAAGTAAAGTTACTTGTCTAAAAATCTACTCAAGTAAAAGTACAAAGTAAGTCATTTTAACTTTACTCAGAGTAAAAGTTACTTTTTTACAGCGGGAAGAGGTGGAGGATTCTAGTATAGTTCAAAAACGACAAGGGAATATACATCTCAAACTAGTTGTGTTTAATTGTAGGAACATCTTTACAATGAAAGTGCAATAACAAAAAGTTAATAAAATAAAAAGCTTTTTTAAAGTAAGAAACATTTATGGAATTGTTTAAAGATTTTTTCATGTGAGTTATGCACTTTTGAAGGTGGTCAGCAGCTTGTAAATACAATCACTATAGTAAGGTTGTAATTGATGTATTGCTGGTAACATACATTATTTTATTAAACTATATATAGTTTAAATGAGCATATAATGAGATGAGTGCCATGTCTATATGGGCCATTCTACCGAATTGGTGCAAATTGACACTTCAAAACTTATTGAAAAAAGTGTGTTTTTTCCTGCAAGCTTTGTAGTCATAAACATAGTAGAACATCTAAGGAACACTAATCTACTGATTGGACACTTTAGTTTCCTAGCATGTTTTTATACCATTTCGAAATGTTTTCTCTCTCCCAAAATTTGTCACTACCGAAACACAACAACATTTGATATAAAAATTTGGTTTTTAATAGCCTATTCTGATTTTCTTTACATTAAACTTCTAAATATATTTTTTACATTTTTTTAAAGACAGTGTCATGGTTATATTGATTAGAAATATTATTTTAACAAAACTATAAGAGTGGTTCATCAAATTAAATGCATTTTGAAAGCAATATTTCTCTGTAATTGCCATACATGCACTGATACAGTTTTCAAATTCAAGGATTCATTAGTTTAAATTTTTATCTAACTAAATAAAATTATGTCATCTTTTCTGATAACAAAACCTATTTTATTTTTCCAGAACATTATTTGTTTCGGTCGTGACATCAAATGTTCGGTAGTGACGACCATATTGGATTGTCCATATTTTGTGTAAAAAAAAGTCATTAGTTAGTCAAAAATGGTTGGCATTATGCAGTCAAAACATACAGCACAAAGAATATCTAACGCAACACCACATAAAAGCACTTTGCACTGAAATTACGCTGAAGAGATGGCAGATAGTTCAGACCTTGAAGAGATGCAAGATGCTGTGTTGATTTTCACATCTCTTGAGAAAAAGATGACAATGTATGTCCATATAAAACTTCAGGCCCACAGTATAAACTACAGAATTTGGTGTGTGTGCACCCATGTCCATCTGTAATGTTGGTGTACACATGTGTGCCTGTTTTTCCATTACACATTCTAACTTCTCTAAACCTCCTTAACTGATTCTCTTGTTGCTGAGTTTGACTTTTTTGAGTTTGAAGTAAACTTAATTTTTTATTTGATTTGATGTAGGTTGAATAAATTTTCATATAAAAGAACTAGTGATAGACCGATATATCGGCCGATTTTTGCGAGTTTTATGTGTATTTGCATTGGCCGATTAGTGGCTGCTGTGTTTACAGAGTTTTTCCGGCATTATTTACCGACAGAAATATAGTTTTTTAAGTTCAATAAATGTTACTTTTTTAAATTGAGACTTATAAAAATGACACGATGATGCCAAATGTTACAAGTAAACTAAGTGAGCAAAAGAAGTATCGGCTCAAGAAAATAGTCTCTCTCAGTCTGTCCGCTCTACTTTCATCTTTCCGTCTATGCATGTTGGTGATTCCTCTCTCTCTGTAGCTATCTCTACAAATTAACCAAAGATATTTACATTTACATTATTAGTGTGAGCCTGCCCTGTCTACACTTAACAATGACATGTCAATTTACAATGATACTGATAAGTGCTATCTATTATGTCATTTATATAAAGCAATCAGTCAAAGTCCCGCTAAATTAGCGCAGAAAGTTTTCCTAGAGACCAGAAGTAGAATCATATAGCCTTCATTTATATCAATAATGAGTCAAGCTTCTACTGTATGAATTAATTATATTAATCTGGCCTAGTTCATTTTATCTTAGTTTGTAGACCTAGTCAAATCACGTACAACACTACAGAAATATGACTAACAAATTATTTGTACTGAAAAAGAATATATGTGCACATGAAAGTTTCTATTTATTTATTAAAATAAAGAAATAAGTGTCATTTTGTCACTACCGAAACAATCACGTCACAACCGAAATGTCAACAAATGTTTCGGTTGTGACTGTTTCGGTAGTGACGATTTAAGTTAACTTTGATCCTACTGCTAAGATACTAATCAGTACGTAGTTAGCTAGCACAGTTCTCAACATTGAAACATGAGTAAAACCTAAATGACCAGTAGAAAAAAAATAAATTAATTAATTAATCATTGAAAACGTGTGATCGGTAGTGACATTCATAAATGTCACACACTGATTTCCAAACTTTTGATCACATTTACTTCAAATCCATGGGACTGATCTACTCACCATGTCACCACAAGGGAGAGAGGCACAGACAAAGTTTCTGGTTCAAAATGGAGGGGAGTGGCTTAAAGCATTATTATATTATTGACCAAACTATGCAATGTTTCGGTAGTGACGTGAAAATGCGGGACAGTGTTTTTTTTACATGATTTTACATGATTTTTACTGAAAATATCCAATAAATATATTTTTGATTTTAATTAACAAAAGTATTCAAAATGATACTTCTTAAAATAATGATAAAAAAATTACAAAAATTATTTCATATTTTTTTTCCTATGTTGAAATTCAGACCTTGGGGTTTGGGACAATTACCTCTCAATTGAAAGCACCATATAAATGATGATATTTTATATATAAAGCCTGCCGCTACCTCAAATATTACAAATATACATTTGACACGTTTATTATCTTCTTACTTCCCTGACCTGGGGACCTGATGACCTTTATTCTTCTCTCTCTCTCTATCTCTCTCTCTCTCTCTCTCGCGCGCGCTCTCTCTCTCTCTCTCTCTCTCTCTGCAATGTCTAATGACCTGCGCATTCTCGAGGACGTTTTGAAGTTGTGTTTGACTTGACGCGAAGCTAATAGACCTCGGAAGATAATGCGCATGGTATTAAAAACGCGTCGTGCAATTTCGTACTTAAGAGCATGAATCCTACCTTTCATAGAAATGAAACACTCGTTTCGCGTCAGTGGAAAGTGGTCGCTTAAATATGACCAGGGGTTTCTTTCATAAGATTTGAACTGAGGCGGGTCTGCATTAGCGCGCGCCTGTCTCGTCCGTCTCCATGGTTCTTTTTGCCCGTTCCCCCGAGCCCCGCCCATTTACATCCGTTGCGCGTCTTTATCACCTTGCTTTTTAAAATATTTTTTTACTCAGTAACGGATATGATTTAAAATGTAGCGAAGTACAATACTTTAAATAAAACATACTTAAGTAAAAGTAAAAGTACAGATTTTAAAAACTACTCAAAAAAGTAAAAATACACAAAAAAACTACTCAATTACAGTAACGTGAGTAAATGTAATTCGTTACTTTCCACCTCTGCCCTTTCTTTCCATGAATTAGAGCGTATTTGACTCGGACAACAATCAGCCTCTTACAGTATCCTTCTTTAAATGTATTTATTATCAAAATTACTGAAAAAAGAACTAATGTTACAGGTCAAAAAACTGTGATGCTCCCATCTTTCTTTCTCTCAAAAACTAGGTCAACTCGACCAATTATCTTAATTGAGCTTCAAAATAAAAGTTTTCCAAAATTGCAAATGACACATAATATTTTTGCTCATTAAACACAGATTTAAACACACTATATATGAATTAACAATAAACTTTGAGTATGGCTCTTACATGATCAAAACATGTACAAATAAACTGAGGCAAATAAACTTGAACGACTTTTGGCAAGACACTTTGCCTAAACAAATATTCCTCCAGTCCGCACAAACAAAACTCCAGCGCTCGCCTGTGCGTAATATAAACGCATATGAAGCGCATGTTCTGTGAAAAGGTTTTCGTGTTATATTTAGCGTTTGCGTTCTGGACTCGTCTGATTGCCTGTACAGCTAGGCTATTTTAAATCAACAAGTTGTTGCCTAACCTAATATTTTATTCTTCATTTTCGTTAAAGTACCTTTAATAATGTTATTTATTTATCAGTCAACTAGTCATTTATTTGCGTTTGCGTCATAGCAGAAAGGCAAGCAATACTGTCTGAGAGACAGCTGTCACCAACACTGGCCTAACAATTACTTTCTGATGTTTTCTGGTGTCGTTAATCTCTACTTTTCATAAGTTAATAATGTTTCAGAAATACAACTAGAAGGATTTCTTACCTGCGTCCATTTTACTAGACATCGTTCCCAGTAGAAGTTTCAGAGTAAATCCAGTTTTACTTACACTGCTTTTTTACTTTCAGTTTTTCAGTTTACATAAGACGCGTATGGGTGGAGTCGCTTTTTAAAGGTACACAGATGATTGCCAGTACAGCTAGGCTATGCTAAATTAAAGGTGTTGCCTATCCTGGAGTGAATTTGATGTTTTAATGTCACTGTCTTAATGCATTAAACACATTCATCTTATAGCCTACTCTCTAACATTTTATTCTTCATTTTCAGTAAAGTACCTTTAATAATGTTATTCATTTATCAGTCAACTAGTCATTTGTTTGCGTTTGCGTCATAGCAGAAAAGCAAGCAATACTGTCTGAGAGACAGGTGTCACCAACACTGGCCTAACAATTACTTTCTGATGTTTTCTGGTGTCGTTAATCTCTACTTTTAATAAGCGAATAAATACGAAATCCCATAAAAACTACATTTTTAAGGATTTCTTACCTGCGTCCATTTTACTAGACATCTTTCCGAGTAGAAGTTTGTTTCACTTACACTGCTGAAAGTTTTACTTTTACTGTAGCTCATAACAATATTGGTAACACTTTACAATAAGGTTCATTAGTTAACATTCGTTAGTTAACATGAACTAATAATGAACTACACTTAATACAGCATTTATTTATCTTATTAATCTGTTAATTTCAACAATTACTAATATTTTATTAAAATCTTGTTAACGTTTATGCACTGTGAACTAACATGAGAAATGTGCCAGTCAGACTACAAAGTAAAATAATAATTTTTGATAAAACACATATTAATTATATTACAATTTATAATGTAACAGTGTAACATTGCATTTAAATTACATTAAAACATCAATTTGATTGTCGTTCATTATGTCGACACACATAAACACACATCACATAGAAACACATTTAGAAGATAAAATGTGAAAAGTGTTTGTCATAAATGCAATAATATTAATATTTTAATAATATAAATAATTTTAATAAGACAAATAAACTCAACTGGGTGGCCCAATTTAAATGAAATTAATGGATAATTTTACCTTAACAGATTCAGGTAAATTGGGGCAGTTACTAAAAATGTTTTTTATAAATAAAAATTTCAATAATTGAGCTAAATAAGCATCCCACAGAGGCCATCAAGACATGGATTAAGACTTATTTCTTCTTAATGTGCATTTGTTTTTCATTGATTTACCAACCTCATAGACCCCTTCAAGGTTTGTAAACATTGAATGACTATCAGGTGCGCGGGCAGCATGGGGTCAAACTGTTTATACCATCCAGGCTTTATAATTTAATCTAACAGGGCTGAAAAATGATGACTTACCTCAAATGAAGTGAACACAACAAACACAAGCCTCTTTGATATTTGCATTGTTCCAGTGTGCAGTTAATTGCTTGCAGCCACAGATGTTGTATTTTTTTTAGATTCTGCATGAATCGCGAAAACTTAACGGAAGACCTGGTGTGATTTTCACAGCCCACGACGTAAGTAGGCTTTTTTGATGATACCGAATAATACGCAACTCAATCTGCTGTAATGGCTTTTCTGACCCCGACATGCGCAGTGGGAACCGCCTGTGACGTGAACCGTGATTGGATATATAACCCACCCCCCCTTCAGCAACCTTGGCTCATATACTTGCATACTTGCTATAAGTCAAGTACAAAATTCTTTGCAGTCATGGCTATTAACTTTGTAAGAAATATGACACTCAAACCTTAAGTGGCCCATTTTACCTGATGGCCCAGTTTACCTGATATCACCCTTCTTCCAGGACACACCAGCAGACTTACAGTACATGCTACAGCTTTACTGCAGCATTTTTGTGATATGGTTGTTGTCTAAAAGGTCATACAATTTTTTAAGGTAGCTGAGTGCATACTTATAAAAAGGTGTCAGTAGGCTACATGTTTATCAGGGGGTAAGGAGAGAGAGACCGGCTTCAGATTAATTGACACCCGTCACAGGCACAGCCGCTTAATAACAGCGTTTTCTGCTTTCCTCTCAACCATTGGATAAAAGCCAGGCTTCCAACTTGTTTTTATATTTGGATGTGTTTGGCTTCAAGTGTCGCTGCAAAAACCTCAAGAGCGATTTAAGAAATCATACATAAATGTCTGCTTTTAACTCACTCTCGTGGTCCTACTTTGATGTTGTCTGTCGGTTCTTGATGAAGTCGAACACATCTATTTGTTTGAGCAGGTTGCTGCTTTTGATGTAGCGCTCTCAAATAGTGGAGATATTAACGCCACATTTGAAAAAGATTTAAAAACGCATGGATGTATATTAAAACCAACACTGGTAAAATGCGAGATGATTTATCTCCTAATATGCGACGTGCGGGCAGAGGGACAAAGATTCTGTGTACAACGCAAAGTGTGATGGGTGGTCACCGTATAGTCATAGTAAATTAAAAAGATTTAAAGACAGATCAATGCAGAAGCTAAAACAAAAACACTATATGAAAACAACATACAAAAACATCTTATGGCCTTTTCTTTCAGGTTTTGTAACATTTTTAAAATGGTATTATGCAATGTTAAAATTGTGTTTATTTATATAAGTGTTAAAACTGATTAAATATGAAATAAGAACATTTAATATTTACATATACATGTAAATATATGTTGTGTATGTTAGTGAATCAGATTTGAGTTGTAAATGTCAGTCAGGATGTTCAGAGCTCTTCCGAATGATGGAGATCCCATCCATATCTAACTCCACTGAATGAACACTGAATGAACCAATGCCCTGTAAACACAACAAAACTGTGCATTAAATTCATTACAGTTGACATTTTACCAGCTTACAATGAAGGTTAAAGGGACGTCCACTTTTTTTGAAAATAGGCATTTTCCACATTTTCTAGCTCTACTAGAGTTAAACATTTGATTTTTACCATTTTGGAATCCATTCAGCTGATCTCTGGGTCTGGCGCTACCACTTTAAGCATAGCTTACCATAATCCATTGAATCTGATAAGACCATTAGCATCGTGCTAAAAAAATAACCAAAGAATTTTGATATTTTTCCTATTTAAAACTAGACTCTTATGTAGGTACACAATGTACCAAGACCAACAGAAAGTTAAAAGTTGAGATTTTTTAGGCAGATATGTCTAGGAACTATTCTCTCCTTCTGGTGGAATAATCAAGGACTTTGCAGTGCCCCGAAAATAGTCCCCAGCCATTGAAAGCTACTAAGGGGACTACTTTCGGCTGCTGCGTAATATCATTGCGAAGGCTCCTTCACAAGCCTCCAAATGTGGCCTTTTTTCCTGAAACCAATGATTTATAGATGTTTCCTTCACAGCCTTGGCTATAAGATTTAATGTGCGCCCGTGACGTCTGTGTATTTTGAAATAAACATTCAAAACTGTAGTTAAATGAAAGTGTTTATTAAGCAAATTAAAGGTCATTGTTTTACTATTATAAATTATGTTTAAGTGATGTGAAATAATATTATTTCTGCAATATTATGCGTGTTGTGACTTGCTTTTGTATATTTCTAAGGTTGGTAAATTTGACATACTGTTGGAAAGTTAAATCTGCATTAATGTGTTATATTTTCTAAAAAAAAAAAAAAACATCTGGCTCCATATTTATTTTTAGAAATAATATGATAAATAATTTTCAAGCTCTTGCGGGCCTCAAAATTACTGTGTACAGAACAGGATTAAACACTAAATGTAAAATCGACGCTCAATTTTAGCTGCAATGTGAACGAGACCAAAGTCTACAGTCATTTTCTTATAAATTCTCTAGTTTTGCATGAACAAACGTTTGTGGCGACTACTGGACTCTTACCTATTACTTATTAACCCATTGGAGACTTTGTACTCGTTTCAGTGACTGTTACTGAGAACATCTCTCACTTTTTCCTTCTGTTGAGGGTCACGTGTGAGTAAGTTGAGAAATCCTCCTCCTCCTGCTCCTGCAAGACTCTGTCCTAAGATCAGAGGCTGAAGTTTATTCATCATCATCCTCACAGCTGCCGGCTCACAGCCTGGAGCCATCAGCTTCTTCTGCTGCCAGTATCTGTCCATACATAAACTCAGTCTGGAGAGAGACCCTGAGAGAAACACATTATAAGTACTGTGAACAAGATTAAACATTGGATGTGTTTAAAATAAAATAAAAACCCTGCAGGCTTCAGCACACTCTTCTGCATTGATCACCAGCTGATCTTTGTTCAATGGAGGGTAATCGTGCGTACCAGCTGCGCACCAAGTCCTGCATGAACACAATTAATGAATAAACAGCAGCACGATGAACGTGTACATGAAGGATTGCATGCTCATACCTGCAGCAGATTTCGTGCTAAACGCGTCTTTCCAGTGTAAACCAGCAGGAGATGTTGCTGTAGGACAGACATGAAGTCTTGAGAGAGAGACAGCTGTTCAACTTCAACTCTCAGAGGTAACTGAGCTGCTGATCGAGCGACCTTCACTCCTCCAAACAAACCACCAACCTGATCCTGCCATCCACACCTACAAATTCAAGGTGAACTTCTTGCACAACGAGTTCAGCATCTCATCATCATCATCATCATAACATCTGCTCCAGGTAAAGAACATCATGAATGAGAGACGTTGTGTCGTAGCTTCGTCCTGTACTTCTGTACATTGCAGCAAGAGCTGCGCCTGCCAGGATACTGCTGGTACCTACAAACACACAAAACACACATTACTGAACTCTAAATATTTTGTCTTTCATATGCAGCTCTGGAGGGAATGGATTGAGACAACATCCAGCTAATTTCCACAAAACTTGAGTAAAGATCTGAGATCTGAGATGTATAATTTACTGACCAAGACCAGAACCATGTGGTAGTGTAGACCAGCTGCGCAGCTGTAAGATCCTCACAGATTGTTTCTGTTGAAATACTGCAGTCGGGTTCTCCGCTGGTGCTGACCAACAGCAGATGAGGTTCAGGAATTCGTGAACTCAGGCACCAATCGGCCGTTTGCCATCCACCCTAATGGCCACATTAACCACCACTCCACCATGTTCAAACGCAATAGGAGTAGTATCA
The DNA here is from genome assembly GCF_027580225.2 of Misgurnus anguillicaudatus. Classification (NCBI taxonomy): domain Eukaryota; kingdom Metazoa; phylum Chordata; class Actinopteri; order Cypriniformes; family Cobitidae; genus Misgurnus; species Misgurnus anguillicaudatus. Next base: position 11,579,716 of record NC_073342.2, on the reverse strand, counting down.
CTGCAACCACCTGGTAAAATATTAATACATTTACACCACAGAGAGCCCCAGGTTTTGTGGAGCTATATACAAGTAGCTCTCTAAAATTGAATGTCCCGTCGCCCTAATAAAACACACCAATGAGTGATTACATTATGACCACCTGCCTAAATTCCTGTCCCATTGTTTGGTTGCCAAGTGTGCTTATTGTTTAGTTAGTATAGCTTTTATGTATATATAAGTCACTTAAAAGTTTCGGCCAAGTGCATTAATGTACAAATCGTAAATTATAATTTTGCAAAGCTGTGACATAAACTAAAAGCTACGGGCTATTAAGAAAAGACAAGATTTTCCCAACTAAGCTTACTGTTTCAATGAGAAACACACCAACACAGGAAAGAAAGTCTTACTCTAGTTTACTTGTATGAACTTGAAATGCAGCATATTTGTTTTTCTCACCTGACAGATCCAGTCGAGCAGGACACTCCACTTCCTGCCATTCACCCATGGGTGGCATCACACCTTGGCCAATGAACACAAACTTGCGTGCTGACATCACCGCCTTCCGCAGAAGTATCTGCCTCACCCCCTCATAATGCCTCACAGCTCGTACCAAAAAATCTGGCCTTTACACAGCAATAACAATCACTTAAAAAATCACAACAGTAACAGCAAAACTTCAAAAAATTTCAGTCTCAGTCAATCTCAGTCAATCTTTTGGTTCTGACCTGCTGAGCCAATGCTTTCTTTGCTCAGCCAATTCCTGAACACCTGCAGGTAAGTTTGCATCTTCTAGGAGCTTAAAGGCAGTTGACCAAAGAACGATGATAATGGTCTAATCAGATTCAATGGATTATGCTAAAAGTGGTACTGCCAGACCCGGAGATCAGACCAAAATGGTAAAAAGTCAAATGTTTAACTCTCGGGGAGCTGGAAAATTAGCATATGTAAAAAAGTGGAGTGTCCCTTTAATATTTGTTGAGAGAGAACGGTCATTTTTTAAATGCACATTTTAGTGGTTGCGTTGGTGTCATCATCAGACAACAAAGGAAAATAAATGGAGCAGCGTGCCAAATTTGTCGCAAGGCCACTGGGTTTTCTTTTTTCTCACACTGGTGGTGCGGGGCTGCAGACTGCACACACTGTTTACATTCAGTTTTAAAAAAATGCCACTGGGTCAGGTTTTTTTCGGTTCAGGTCTTTCTTTTGAAAAAATATTTATAAATGTCGCGTTCAGGTAAAAAGTGATTTGGGTCATTTCAGGTAGGGTACATTTTTTTGACCCAAAAAGAACTCTACTTAATATGCAAATACAACTATAAGTAATATGTAATGTAAGCTGATTTCCTGTAAAGTGTAAACTGTCTGCTGATTTTGGCAACATTGCTAAAGTAACATTTAGTAACATTTGCTGAACCTATGGCATGAGGTAGGGGTGGGATTATATATCTTAATAGCAAATGGTGTTTAGAAAACTGCAATTAATTTTTTGCTAATATTGCAGAAATTACACATAAATCAGAGTGTCGGTTTAAATTTTCTTTTTGATTCTAACTCCGTCTCCTGGTCTTTCATAATGCATTGGCGCATCTTTTTTTTGATAATTTTTCTCTCCCACTGTTTCTGTTTTTCATTGCCCTCATCTCAGCCCCAGCTATGTTGGAGCAGGAGACCATCCAGGGCGTGATGGGTGTCAAGCCCACCGGCATGAGAAAACGCACATCTAGCGTTCATGAAGAGACTTCTCACACACTGGAATCTGTTTTAAAACAGCTGGATGTATTTTATTACACGCTGCTTCAGCACGGCAATGACGGCGAGCTCATCCGACGTGTCATTAAACAGCTCTTCTACATCATCTGCTGCATCACGCTGAGTAACCTGCTGCTGCGCAAGGACATGTGCTCCTGGAGTAAAGGCCTTCAGATTAGGTACTGAACACACACACAATTTACCAAAACTGTGTGACACGCTACTTTCCTTTTTAAATAAAGTCAATAAAGTTCATGGACATGAGTCATATGTGAGGAATTTGGGTAATTTTGGGTTAATTTTATTTATATAAAGTAATTTTTTTGGGCTTTTTTCTCCTTGATGTTTAATTTGTGTTTGTGTCACACGGTGACGATTGCGAGGGGCGGAACCAGAGCTGAGGAAGATTTGTTCCGCCCGGAAGTACCCCCACACGGAGGGGTGAGCAGAGACACCGGAACTTCCGGGAACGCAAGACGCACAAAAATCAAGCAAACTAGACACAGGTGCAATGAATGAGCTCAGCGGTTTGCGATTGGATGACGAAAGGAAGCGAAGGAGGATAAAGAGGACGGGAAACGAAAGGTTAGTGTGCAGTTTTCTGACCGCGGTGATGGTGTGTGGTGTAGTTGCGCTGTGTTGAGTGAATTCAGTCGGAATATTGCTTAAAGAGCAAGAAGTGAGTGATTAGATACCAAGACGAAAACGGAGAAGAGACAGTGACTGGCATGGAGATGAAAGATTTCAACTGGGCTGAGTATGCTTTGTGAACTGCTGTATATTTGGAAACTTTGACTCACCTGTTCATAGTTGTGTATACACCACCGTTGGATGCCAGCGAGTGGGTTTAGAGCTATCCAGGAGGAAAATCAGCTAACGGGAGAGCTAGAGTGACGAAGGGAGAGAGAAAGTGTGATCACCCACTGTGAGTATAACAAATCATTATACGGAAATACCGATTTTCAAGATCTCCATACTTAACGTGCAGAGTGAGTTTTAAACCTTGGAGATTAGCGGCCCCATCGCGGAGTTGAGTGGTGGGCGAGCCGGGAGCATAGCATCAGCGGAAAAAGGGGTCATTGCAACAGCTATACTTCCTATCTTGGACCTTCGTCTTTCGGAAAAAGCCCCGCAGCCTCCCCCGGCCGACTCCCGACGATCCCAACCTGACCTTGTTGTTTCACTAAAGTGTGCTGTGGGTGAGTTTGGACTTTTAGAGCGAGTGTATTCAGATGATTGTATTGCAGTGGAGTGCTGTGTGCCCGTTGTCAGGAGTCTATAGAGGTTGAAGTCGGCCACACCAGATCGAGGGAAGGAGCCGTGCGGCAGATGAAGTGTCCAGCTAACTCAGGCTGTTTTGTGACCCAGTGAGGAGACCAAGAGGCATTAAAAGGTCCCCGAAGTAAAGCAACGTGTAGCCTGGTGGCGACGGTAGAAAACCGTTAGAGCTTTTGCCCTAAAATTACGAGAACAGTTCGCCCGTTTACAAGGGCGCCAAGATCATGGATTAGGAGATGGGGAGAATTTACTGAGAGACCAGTTTTTACTGGGGATGAGAGAAGGGCCAGTCAGGCAGAGCCTGCGAGTGCAGTTTCGGAGGGACCCCAGGCTGACGTTCGAAGATTTATGGAAGGAGGCGGTGGCTTTGGAATGTGATGAAGGGGAAGAAAAAGACTCACCGGTGTGTGCAGCCGTAAGTGGGACCACGCCAGCGGTTCCCGATACTACAGACTGGAAGCAGGCTCTAAAGCTGGAGCTCTTGAAGGATGTACGGGATCAGATGTCGGAGCTATCCAAGACGTTGTTGGGTGAACTACGGAGTGGGGAGCCAAGAGAAGAGGTGAGATCTGCCCCCCCGGCATCGGATGTACTCAGAAGGAGGCCAGGATCCAGTCAGACGTCCCAACCGGCCTAATCGGCCTCGATCCGAGTGGGATGAGCAAGGGCGGCCAATCTGTAATCATTGTCGAGGCAATGTGGGCCTCGAAGAGCATCGGAAGGGGGTTTTTAGGTCGACCGGCCACAGTGGGTCGTGTGGCCGGGACCCCCGTGGAAGACCCGTCTGGAGGAAATGGGACCAAGAACAGCATGATAGGGCATAGCCCAGTGGTGGATGTACAGGTATGTGGTACCAAGATTCGGTGCCTTGTTGACACGGGCTCACAGGTTACCTTGTTTTCCGAGAGCCTATCCCATGAAGTGTTTGGGGAGCCAGATGCGGGCGAAGTGGAGACCCCCTGGCTTACCTTGAGAGGGGCCAATGGCCTGAAAAATCCGTACATTGGCTATCGACTGGCAGACTTGGAGATACATGGCATAAAGGTGCCCCAGAAGGGAGTGATTATCGTTAAAGACCATTGTTTAGGTGCACACCGGGCTCTCCTAGGAATGAATGTGCGCTCCGAATGCTGGGAGGAGCTTTTTCGGGCAAGGCCCGTTCAGAGATTCCCGTTGGCCGAACGTCCCGAGTGGGAGCAAGTGGTTGCCGATTGCCGACGGATCCAGATGACCAGGGTCCGAAGGGACCGGGAAGATGCAGGACGAGTGATTTGCCGGTATGCAGTATCGGTGCCGGCCAAGAATGAGGCCATAGTGTGGGCCCAGGTTCCGCCCCGAGAAGAGCACCCTGGAGATTGGGTGCTGGTCGAACCTCATGTGGAATGCCAACAGGTGGAAGTGGCTAGAAGCCTGGCTGTGGTCCAACGAGGGAGAGTTCCAGTGAAGGTGCGTAACGAAAATCCTTACGCCGTACAATTATATCGACACCAGAGGCTGGCCCGTTTGACGACGATTGAACCCCATCAGATACGAGAGGGCAGTGACGTGAGTTTTTGGCAGGTTTGACCTGCTGTCGTGGAAGTGGCACTTACCCAAGTCGAGCCGACATCAAAAACCATGAGAGAAGGTATGCCTGCCCATCTGAGTGGTGAGTCCCTGCAAGGGGAGAAGTTAGATCAGGACCAGACATGGAAGTTACAGGAGCTGCTGAAGAAGTGGCAACATGTCTTCTCAGCGCACGAAGACGACTATGGGTGCACCGGGGTAGTGCAGCATAACATCCCCACAGGAGATGCGGGACCCAGTAGAGAGAGGTACCGGCCCATACCACCGACATTGTACATCGAGGTGCGTACGTTATTGCAAGGTATGCTAAGACAGGGGATCGTTCGAGAGAGCAGTAGTCCCTGGGCTGCCCCGATCGTGCTAGTGCAAAAAAAGACGGGAGCTTGGAGGTTTTGTGTCGATTATCGAAAATTAAATCATGTAACTAAAAAAGATGCTTTCCCTCTACCCAGGATCGAAGATTCCCTCGCCAGCCTGACTAAGTCAGCTTGGTACTCCACCTTGGATTTGGCCAGTGGCTATTGGCAGGTGCAGGTGGCCAAAGAGGACCGGGAGAAGGCCGCTTTTACCACCCCATTCGGCCTATATGAGTGGGAACGGATACCCTTCGGTCTTTGCAACGCTCCAGCGACCTTCCAGCGACTGATGCAGCGTTGCTTGGGAGGTCAGCTAATGGAATCAGTACTTGTATACTTGGATGATGTCGTTGTCTGTTCCCCAGATTTTGAAACCCACCTGAAGCACCTGGAGCAGGTCTTCCAAGCCATGGAGAAGTACGGCTTGAAGCTGCAGCCGGAAAAGTGTCATCTACTGCGACGGGAGGTTAAGTTCCTTGGACATGTGGTCAGTGCCGCAGGAGTCGCGGTAAACCCAGAAAAAGTATCTGCAGTACGGGAGTGGAGCGTTCCGAGAACGGTGAGACAAGTACGTTCTTTTCTGGGTTTTGTGGGATACTACCGTCGCTTTATTGAAAATTTCTCTAAGATTGCGAAGCCATTGAACCAGCTGTTGGCTGGGACCGGTCGGCCTCGAGGCCGTGGGTCCCCAGCGATTGAGTGGAGTCCAGAGTGTGAGACTGCCTTTCAGACACTAAAGCAAGAGTTGTTACAGGCACCTATTCTAGCTTACGCTGACTTTACCAAACCTTTTATCCTCTACACAGATGCCAGTAACCTGGGCTTGGGGGCCGTACTGGCCCAGCAACAGGAGGGAGCGGAGCGAGTAATCGCATATGCCAGTCGCAGCTTACACCCCGCAGAAAGAAATGATGCTAACTACAGTTCTTTCAAGTTGGAGCTATTAGCGTTGAAGTGGGCATTGACGGAGAAATTCAAGGACTACCTCTGGGGCGCTAAGGTAACGGTGGTGACAGACAACAACCCCCTAGTACATTTACAGATGGCGAAACTAGGGGCCATGGAACAACGATGGGTCGCCCAGTTGGCAAATTTCGATTACCAACTTCAGTATCGCCTTGGACGGGAACATACCAACGCGGATGTATTGTCACAACTCCCCGACGGAGAAGAGCAGCAGGAGATGAGGAGGCTGCCCCGAGGTCCAGAAAGGTGTTTGGTGGGTGTGGTAGACGCCCCGGGGAGTCAGCCCGACGTGGTGCCGTTAGTTGGGGATGGGACCCCCAGCGTTGGAGGGAACGATAGCAGAGGGACCAAGAAACGAAAAGGATAGGTGAGTGGCTGGAACAAGCCTGTCGGCCGACGTATGCCGAACAACAAGCCCAGACGGAGTCAGGGCGGCAACTGCTGGCACAGTGGACTCGGTTGAAGTTGAGAGAGGGAGTGCTTTGCAGGAGCAGTCGAGACCCAGGGACGGGCGAGGAGATCAGCCAGGTAGTCGTGCCCGAAGCATCTGATTGCAGCATACCACGATCAGCTAGGTCACCAGGGCGAGCAGAGGACAACATCTCTGTTACGGAGACACTTCTACTGGCCAAGATTAGAAGCATCGGTGAGTACGTTCATCCGGGCCTGCCCCAGGTGCACCCTATTCAAGTCCAGACAGGAAGCCCGGGCTCCGATGATCCCCATTCACGCCAGGGCTCCACTTCACATCCATGCGATGGATTTCCTGATGCTGGGCCGACCCATGGACCGCTACCAAAATATTCTTGTGGTAACCGACCTATTTACAAAGTATGCTTGGGCCATTCCTACCCTGGACCAGACAGCGAACACCACAGCCACGGCTCTGTGGAGGGTGGTCCTTCAACCCTTTGGGTGTCCTGAATTTCTACACTCTGATCAATGGGCAAACTTCGAATCAAGGGTGATTAGAGAGCTGTGCCAGCTGTACGGTTGCACCAAAACCCATACGACATCTTACCACCCCCAGGGAAACGGAAACTGCGAGAGGTTCAATCAGACCTTACTGGGGTTGCTGGGGACCCTGGACCAAGAACGTCGAGATGATTGGGTGAGTGCTCTACCAAATCTAGTACAAGCATACAATAACAGCGTGCACAGCACCACGGGGTACGCCCCTGCCTATTTGATGTTTGGCAAACACATTCGGATGCCGACGGACTTGATGCTGGGGGTCGCGGCAGACGAGGAGGAAATGAGCCGGACAGAGTGGGTAGGACGACACCACCAACGCCTGCACTTTGCCTACGAGAAAGTCTCGAAGCGGATATGGGCTTCTGGTGAAAGAAATAAGAGGCTGTACGACCGAACGGCCCGAGAGGCCCCCCTCCTACCAGGTGAGAGAGTCCTAGTACGGGACAACCGACGGCAAGGGAAGGGGAAGTTAAGTGACCGGTGGGAGACGATTCCGTATGTGGTGCAAGGCCAGCAGCGGCCGGGGCAGCCGGTGTATACCATCCGGCCGGAAGGAAAGGGCGGACCCAGCCGGGTGGTTCATCGCAATATGATTCGTCCATGTCCAAACTATCCTAGCCCCGTAGAAGAGGAAGCTCCAAAGGAGCCGGCGGTTGAAGCCCCCTGGATTGGAGGATGGGCTATAGTTCCTAGGGAACAGGTAATTGTGCCAGCACAAGCCATTCCGAGGGAACACGGGGAGGGACCAGCTAGAGACGAGCCTGACTCACCCCCCAGGAGATCGCAACGCCTGTTCATAGTTCACCTGTTCATAGTTGTGTATACACCACCGTTGGATGCCAGCGAGTGGGTTTAGAGCTATCCAGGAGGAAAATCAGCTAACGGGAGAGCTAGAGTGACGAAGGGAGAGAGAAAGTGTGATCACCCACTGTGAGTATAACAAATCATTATACGGAAATACAGATTTTCAAGATCTCCATACTTAACGTGCAGAGTGAGTTTTAAACCTTGAAGATTAGCGGCCCCATCGCGGAGTTGAGTGGTGGGCGAGCCGGGAGCATAGCATCAGCGGAAAAAGGGGTCATTGCAACAGCTATACTTCCTATCTTGGACCTTCGTCTTTCGGAAAAAGCCCCGCAGCCTCCCCCGGCCGACTCCCGACGATCCCAACCTGACCTTGTTGTTTCACTAAAGTGTGCTGTGGGTGAGTTTGGACTTTTAGAGCGAGTGTATTCACATGATTGTATTGCAGTGGAGTGCTGTGTGCCCGTTGTCAGGAGTCTATAGAGGTTGAAGTCGGCCACACCAGATCGAGGGAAGGAGCCGTGCGGCAGATGAAGTGTCCAGCTAACTCAGGCTGTTTTGTGACCCAGTGAGGAGACCAAGAGGCATTACAAGGTCCCCGAAATAAAGCAACGTGTAGCCTGGTGGCGACGGTAGAAAGGGTGCAGGAAATCTGGGCCTGACGTGAGTACCATTAAAGTTTTGGTGTATATGTAAATGAAGTTACCATATTGTGGAAGTCCGGTTATTTAATAACTTACCTGTCACAGAGCCTCTCCAAAGGTGCGCCCCTGTCCAGAGCTCCGAGTTTCCACATACAGGAGGGAGAGGGCAGCGTTCGGCTCGGCAGTGACAGCATCGAACTCCCCGGGCATAACCAGCGCCTGAAAAGGGAAGCAACGTACCAACTACTCACCCAAATACCACGTATCAGTGCTTGTAAAACGCCCGACACATCAGCTACCGTTGACCGCCACCTGTAAGAAGAGAGAGAAAGACAGATCACAGTAACATTAAAGTGTGATTTTGTGTTCACAGCCCTGGGGACTCATTTATCAACATTGCGTAGAAAATGTTCTATATTTGTACCTACGAATGAAATTTAGAATGTGCCTAAGTACAAAAAAATCGGGATTTATCAAACGTGCGCACGTGGTTCGTACGCACATCAGTAAGTAATCCTTGATGATAAATCCCACTTGTTCTTAAGCACCATGCTCATGCACGTTCATAGTCATTTGCATTCCGAAACGCCTCCAATGAACCATATATGGTGACAACACCTCCCGTTACAGTGGGGCAAAAAAGTATTTAGTCAACCACCAATTGTGCAAGTTCTCCCACTTAAAAAGATGAGAGAGGCCTGTAATTTTCATCATAGGTACACTTCAACTATGAGAGACAAAATGAGGAAAAAAATCCAGAGAATCACATTGTCTGATTTTTTGAGAATTTGTTTGCGATTTATGGTGGAAGGTAAGTATTTGGTCAATAACAAAAAAGCAAGATTTCTTTCTCTCACAGACCTGTAACTTCTTCTTTAAGAGGATCCTCTGTCCTCCACTTGTTACCTGTATTAATGGCACCTGTTTGAACTTGTTAGCAGTATAAAAGACACCTGTCCACAACCTAAAACAGTCAGAATGCAAACTCAACTATGGCCAAGACCAAAGAGCTGTCAAAGGACACCAGAAACAAAATTGTAGACCTGCACCAGGCTGGGAAGACTGAATCTGCAATAGGTAAGCAGCTTGGTGTGAAGAAATCAACTGTGAGAGCAATTATTAGAAAATGAAAGACATACAAGAACACTGATAATGTCCCTCGATCTGGGGCTCCACGCAAGATCTCATCCCGTAGGGTAAAAATTATCACCAGAATGGTGAGCAAAAATCCCAGAACCACATGGGGGAACCTAGTGAATGACCTGCAGAGAGCTGGGACCAAAGTAACAAAGGCTACCATCAGTAACACACTATGCAGCCAGGGACTCAATTCCTGCAGTGCCAGATGTGTCCACCTGCTTAAGCCAGTACATGTTCGGACCCGTCTGAAGTTTGCTAGAGAGCATTTGGATGATCCAGAAGAAGAGTGGGAGAATGTCATATGGTCAGATGAAACCAAAACATAACTTTTAGGTAGAAACTCAACTTCTTGTGTTTGGAGGACAAAGATGCTGAGTTGCATCCAAAGAACACCATACCTACTGTGAAGCATGGGGGTGGAAACCTCATGCTTTGGGGCTGTTTTTCTGCAAAGGGACCAGGACAACTGATCCGAGTTAAGGAAAGAATGAATGGGGCCATGTATCGTGAGATTTTGACTCAAAACCTCCTTTCGTCAGCAAGGGCATTGAAGATGAAACGTGGCTGGATCTTTCAGTATGGCAGTGATCCCAAACATACCGCCCGGGCAAAGAAGGAGTGGTTTCGTAAGAATAATTTCAAGGTCCTGGAGTGGCCTAGCCAGTCTCCAGATCTCAACCCCATAGAAAATCTTTGGAGGGAGTTGAAAATCTGAGTTGCCCAGCGACAGCCCTAAAACATCACTGCTCTAGAGGAGATCTGCATGGAGGAATGGGCCAAACTACCAGCAACAATATGTAAAAAACTTGTGGAGACTTACAGAAAACGTTTGATCTCTGTCATTGCCAACAAAGGGTATATAACAAAGTATTGACATAAACTTTTGTTATTGACCAAATACTCATTTCTCACCACAATCTACAAATAAATTCTTAAAAAATCAGACAATGTAATTTTCTGGATTTTTTTTCTCATTTTGTCTCTCATAGTTGACGTGTACCTTTGACAAAAATTACAGGCCTCTCTCATCTTTTTAAGTGTGAGAACTTGAACAATTGGTAGCTGACTAAATACTTTTTTTGCCCCACTGTATATGTCACGTGGTTGTGCTTTTTCCCTCATCGCAATAATGACAAAGAGAGCGTAAAAGAGGAATTTTACAGACACAGAAATTGAGTTACTGGTGGATGAGGTTAAATCCTAATAACACATCCTGTTTGGTTTACTTAGTGCGGGAGGAATGACTAACAAAAAAACAAATCTACATGGGAACATGTTACCAGTGAGTTTAATTCCGTTGAATATGAGGAGAGACTTCCAGAAATAAAAAAGTGGTTGACATTAAATTATCAGCAAAAAAAAAAAAACGCGTCACAGCACACCGACGTGAAACGAGTGCAACTGGAGGAGGACAGACAACTTTCCACCTTGGACAGCAGCATATATAACCAGCATCATTGGCGCGATCTTTGAAAACGCGCTACCGGCGGAATGGATTATTTGCCAAGTCTTCCAATAACGCAAGATAAGCCATTGCACTGTGTCAAGCATTTGTCGGAGACTTCATTTATACAAATCACATGTAGAGCTTTCACAGTTACAGATACATATCACAAATAAATCATTATAATTATTTGCTGTTACCATACTGACATTAATCATTTTTAACACCTGCTTGTGGATAAAAAATAGACACTTCTTTGCTCACTGGAACAGGGTCCTATATGTAGTATCGCTATTCTACCACTAGATGCTCTGCGTACGCATACTCAGAGGTGTGCGTATATTTACACACATTTCTACGTATAAGTGCAATTTGATAAATTCCACACTTTGCGTAAAACTGTTCCTACGCACACTTTACGCACACTTCTGTGCATACGCACGTTTGATAAATGAGGCCCCTGAGCCCTCTAAGAGAGGAGATCACGAACCAGTTTACCTGTAGAATACTCAACACAGCTACCGTTGACCGCCACCTGTACGAAGAGAGAGAAAGACAGATCACAGTAACATTAAAGTGTGATTTTGTGTTCACAGCCCTGAGCCCTCTAAGAGAGGAGATCACGAACCAGTTTACCTGTAGAATACTCACCACAGCTACCGTTGACCGCCACCTGTAAGAAGAGAGAGAAAGACAGATCACAGTAACATTAAAGTGTGATTTTGTGTTCACAGCCCTGAGCCCTCTAAGAGAGGAGATCACGAACCAGTTTACCTGTAGAATACTCACCACAGCTACCGTTGACCGCCACCTGTAAGAAGAGAGAGAAAGACAGATCACAGTAACATTTAAAGTGTGATTTTTTGTCCACAGCCCTGAGCCCTCTAAGAGAGGAGATCACGAGCCAGCTCACCTGTAGAATACTCACCACAGCTACTGTTGACAGCCACCTGCAAGAAGAGCGAGAGAGAGAGAGAGAGAGATCACGGTAATAGTGAAGTGTGATTTGTGTTCATAGACTCGAACCCTCCGAGCGAGGAGACCACGAGTAGGCTACCATCTCACTACTTACCAGGAGCCACTGTCGCCGGTCACCTGTAAGAAAAAGAGAAGAAGATTAATTGCAGTAACTGTCAGATTTCCATTTTGTGTTACAGCCTCGTGGAGTTCTGCCTCCAGGATACGGAGGGCGCCACGGATAGAGGAGACCCCCAAAAAGACTCTGTCCCCCTCTCCCTCTCTTACCCCTGTTTGGAGGCCAGAAGAGGCCGTTATTTTAAATTCCCCTTTTTCCCTCCTCCCCATTTACCATTTTAAATAATTTAAATAAAGTTGATTTTAATTTTACTCTTACCTTGTGTGTTTGGTCATTGGGGTGGCTTTGGGAACCTCCTCCAGGTGGAAACTAGGAAGGGGCGTGGCCCTTTAGATATCTCGGGTCCGCCCCTACCTGTGACAGATTTTGGCGTAGTTGGCAGTGTTCCACCTCGAGTTGAGCGACCAAGGTCTCCCCAATGGCCGACGACGAGTTGCCCGAAGCCCCACCCCGTGTCATGCCTGAGTTGGCCGCAGCCCCACCCCGTGTCATGCCCGTTTTCATGGGAAACCCCTGGGTACAAAAATATGGCGGTTCAGCATCAGAGGTCCGCCTGTCAGAATGGAAAGCCCAACTGGAGTACCTAGCTAGTCTCCAAGGTTTAAGTGCCGCCCAGCAGAAACAGTTCATACTAAATTCCCTAAAGGGCGAAGCGCTGCGTGAAGTACAGGCCGCCCCTGACGCTGTCCGAGCCACCGCCCAAACCATATTTCAGTTTCTCACAGAACAGTACGGTGACAACACCCCGGTTGCCGTCCTCCGAGCCCATTTTTTTAATTGTAAGCAAGGCCCCCGTCAGCCCGTTAGAGCTTTTGCCCTAAAATTACGAGAACAGTTCGCCCGTTTACAAGGGCGCCAAGATCATGGATTAGGAGATGGGGAGAATTTACTGAGAGACCAGTTTTTACTGGGGATGAGAGAAGGGCCAGTCAGGCAGAGCCTGCGAGTGCAGTTTCGGAGGGACCCCAGGCTGACGTTCGAAGATTTATGGAAGGGGGCGGTGGCTTTGGAATGTGATTAAGGAGAAGAAAAAGACTCACCGGTGTGTGCAGCCGTAAGTGGGACCACGCCAGCGGTTCCCGATACTACAGACTGGAAGCAGGCTCTAAAGCTGGAGCTCTTGAAGGATGTACGGGATCAGATGTCGGAGCTATCCAAGACGTTGTTGGGTGAACTACGGAGTGGGCAGCCAAGAGAAGAGGTGAGATCTGCCCCCCGGCATCGGATGTACTCAGAAGGAGGCCAGGATCCAGTCAGACGTCCCAACCGGCCTAATCGGCCTCGATCCGAGTGGGATGAGCAAGGGCGGCCAATCTGTAATCATTGTCGGGGCAATGTGGGCCTCGAAGAGCATCGGAAGGGGGTTTTTAGGTCGACCGGCCACAGTGGGTCGTGTGGCCGGGACCCCCGTGGAAGACCCGTCTGGAGGAAATGGGACCAAGAACAGCATGATAGGGCATAGCCCAGTGGTGGATGTACAGGTATGTGGTACCAAGATTCGGTGCCTTGTTGACACGGGCTCACAGGTTACCTTGTTTTCCGAGAGCCTATCCCATGAAGTGTTTGGGGAGCCAGATGCGGGCGAAGTGGAGACCCCCTGGCTTACCTTGAGAGGGGCCAATGGCCTGAAAATTCTGTACATTGGCTATCGACTGGCAGACTTTGAGATACATGGCATAAAGGTGCCCCAGAAGGGAGTGATTATCGTTAAAGACCATTGTTTAGGTGCACACCGGGCTCTCCTAGGAATGAATGTGCGCTCCGAATGCTGGGAGGAGCTTTTTCGGGCAAGGCCCGTTCAGAGATTCCCGTTGGCCGAACGTCCCGAGTGGGAGCAAGTGGTTGCCGATTGCCGACGGATCCAGATGACCAAGGTCCGGAGGGACCGTGAAGATGCAGTACGTGTGAGTTGCCGCTATGCGGTATCAGTGCCGGCCAGGAGTGAGCCCATCGTGTGGGCCCGGGTTCGCCCCGAGAAGAGCACCCTGGAGACTGGGTGCTGGTCGAACCTCATGTGGAATGCCAACAGGTGGAAGTGGCTAGAAGCCTGGCTGTGGTCCAACGAGGGAAAGTTCCAGTGAAGGTGCGTAACGAAAATCCTTACGCCGTACAATTATATCGACACCAGAGGCTGGCCCGTTTGACGACGATTGAACCCCATCAGATACGAGAGGGCAGTGACGTGAGTTTTCGGCAGGTTTGACCTGCTGTCGTGGAAGTGGCACTTACCCAAGTCGAGCCGACATCAAAAACCATGAGAGAAGGTATGCCTGCCCATCTAAGTGGTGAGTCCCTGCAAGGGGAGAAGTTAGATCAGGACCAGACATGGAAGTTACAGGAGCTGCTGAAGAAGTGGCAACATGTCTTCTCAGCGCACGAAGACGACTATGGGTGCACCGGGGTAGTGCAGCATAACATCCCCACAGGAGATGCGGGACCCAGTAGAGAGAGGTACCGGCCCATACCACCGACATTGTACATCGAGGTGCGTACGTTATTGCAAGGTATGCTAAGACAGGGGATCGTTCGAGAGAGCAGTAGTCCCTGGGCTGCCCCGATCGTGCTAGTGCAAAAAAAGACGGGAGCTTGGAGGTTTTGTGTCGATTATCGAAAATTAAACCATGTAACTAAAAAAGATGCTTTCCCTCTACCCAGGATCGAAGATTCCCTCGCCAGCCTGACTAAGTCAGCGTGGTACTCCACCTTGGATTTGGCCAGTGGCTATTGGCAGGTGCAGGTGGCCAAAGAGGACCGGGAGAAGGCCGCTTTTACCACCCCATTCGGCCTATATGAGTGGGACCGGATGCCCTTCGGTCTTTGCAACGCTCCAGCAACCTTCCAACGACTGATGCAGCGTTGCTTGGGAGGTCAGCTAATGGAATCAGTACTTGTATACTTGGATGATGTCGTTGTCTATTCCCCAGATTTTGAAACCCACCTGAAGCACCTGGAGCAGGTCTTCCAAGCCATGGAGAAGTACGGCTTGAAGCTGCAGCCGGAAAAGTGTCATCTACTGTGACGGGAGGTCAAGTTCCTGGGACATGTGGTCAGTGTGACAGGAGTCGCTGTGGACCCAGAGAAGGTGTCTGCAGTACGTGAGTGGAGCGTTCCGAGAACGGTGAGACAAGTACGTTCTTTTCTGGGTTTTGTGGGATACTACCGTCGCTTTATTGAAAATTTCTCAAAGATTGCCAAGCCCTTGAATCAGCTGTTGGCTGGGAGCGGTCGACCCCGAAGCCGTGGGTCACCCGCGATTGAGTGGAGTTCGGAGTGTGAGACTGCCTTTCAGACACTAAAGCAAGAGTTGTTACAGGCACCTATTCTAGCTTACGCTGACTTTACCAAACCTTTCGTCCTATACACAGATGCCAGCAACCTGGGCTTGGGGGCCGTACTAGCCCAACGACAGGAAGGGAAGGAGCGAGTGATCGCATATGCCAGCCGAAGTTTACACCAAGCGGAAAGGAATGACGCCAACTACAGTTCGTTTAAGTTGGAGCTATTAGCGTTGAAGTGGGCATTGACGGAGAAATTCAAGGACTACCTCTGGGGCGCTAAGGTAACGGTGGTGACAGACAACAACCCCCTAGTACATTTACAGATGGCGAAACTAGGGGCCGTGGAACAACGATGGGTCGCCCAGTTGGCCAACTTCGATTACCAGCTTCAGTATCGCCCTGGGCGGGAACACACCAATGCTGATGTGCTGTCACGACTCCCCGACGGAGAAGAGCAGCAGGAGATGAGGAGGCTGCCCCGAGGTCCAGAAAGGTGTATGGTGGGTGTGGTAGACGCCCCGGGGAGTCAGCCCGACGTGGTGCCGTTAGTTGGGGATGGGACCCCCAGCGTTGGAGGGAACGATAGCAGAGGGACCAAGAAACGAAAAGGATAGGTGAGTGGCTGGAACAAGCCTGTCGGCCGACGTATGCCGAACGACAGGCCCAGACGGAGTCAGGGCGGCAACTGCTGGCACAGTGGACTCGGTTGAAGTTGAGAGAGGGAGTGCTTTGCAGGAGCAGTCGAGACCCAGGGACGGGCGAGGAGATCAGCCAGGTAGTCGTGCCCGAAGCATCTGATTGCAGCATACCACGATCAGCTAGGTCACCAGGGCGAGCAGAGGACAACATCTCTGTTACGGAGACACTTCTACTGGCCAAGATTAGAAGCATCGGTGAGTACGTTCATCCGGGCCTGCCCCAGGTGCACCCTATTCAAGTCCAGACAGGAAGCCCGGGCTCCGATGATCCCCATTCACGCCAGGGCTCCACTTCACATCTATGCAATGGATTTCCTGATGCTGGGCCGACCCATGGACCGCTACCAAAATATTCTTGTAGTAACCGACCTATTTACAAAGTATGCTTGGGCCATTCCTACTCTGGACCAGACAGCGAACACCACAGCCCCTCTGTGGAGGGCGGTCCTTCAACCCTTTGGGTGTCCTGAATTTCTACACTCTGATCAATGGGCAAACTTCGAATCAAGGGTGATTAGAGAGCTGTGCCAGCTGTACGGTTGCACCAAAACCCATACGACATCTTACCACCCCCAGGGAAACGGAAACTGCGAGAGGTTCAATCAGACCTTACTGGGGTTGCTGGGGACCCTGGACCAAGAACGTCGAGATGATTGGGTGAGTGCTCTACCAAATCTAGTACAAGCATACAATAACAGCGTGCACAGCACCACGGGGTACGCCCCTGCCTATTTGATGTTTGGCAAACACATTCGGATGCCGACGGACTTGATGCTGGGGGTCGCGGCAGACGAGGAGGAAATGAGCCGGACAGAGTGGGTAGGACGACACCACCAACGCCTGCACTTTGCCTACGAGAAAGTCTCGAAGCGGATATGGGCTGCTGGTGAAAGAAATAAGAGGCTGTACGACCGAACGGCCCGAGAGGCCCCCCTCCTACCAGGTGAGAGAGTCCTAGTACGGGACAACCGACGGCAAGGGAAGGGGAAGTTAAGTGACCGGTGGGAGACGATTCCGTATGTGGTGCAGAGCCAGCAGCGGCCGGGACAGCCAGTGTACACCATCCGGCCGGAAGGAAAGGGCGGACCCAGCCGGGTGGTTCATCGCAATATGATTCGTCCATGTCCGAACTATCCTAGCCCCGTAGAAGAGGAAGCTCCAAAGGAGCCAGCGGACGCAGCCCCGTGGATTGGAGGATGGGCTGTGGTTCCGAGGGAACAGGTAATTGTGCCAGCACAAGCCATTCCGAGGGAACACGGGGAGGGACCAGCTAGAGACGAGCCTGACTCACCCCCCAGGAGATCGCAACGCCTGGTCATAGTTTACCTGTTCATAGTTGTGTATGCACCACCGTTGGATGCCAGTGAGTGGGTTTAGAGCTATCCAGGAGGAAAATCAGCTAACGGGAGAGCTAGAGTGACGAAGGGGGAGAGAAAGTGTGATCACCCACTGTGAGTATAACAAATCATTATACGGAAATACAGATTTTCAAGATCTCCATACTTAACGTGCAGAGTGAGTTTTAAACCTTGAAGATTAGCGGCCCCATCGCGGAGTTGAGTGGTGGGCGAGCCGGGAGCATAGCATCAGCGGAAAAAGGGGTCATTGCAACAGCTATACTTCCTATCTTGGACCTTCGTCTTTTGGAAAAAGCCCCGCAGCCTCCCCCGGCCGACTCCCGACGATCCCAACCTGACCTTGTTGTTTCACTAAAGTGTGCTGTGGGTGAGTTTGGACTTTTAGAGCGAGTGTATTCACATGATTGTATTGCAGTGGAGTGCTGTGTGCCCGTTGTCAGGAGTCTATAGAGGTTGAAGTCGGCCACACCAGATCGAGGGAAGGAGCCGTGCGGCAGATGAAGTGTCCAGCTAACTCAGGCTGTTTTGTGACCCAGTGAGGAGACCAAGAGGCATTAAAAGGTCCCCGAAGTAAAGCAACGTGTAGCCTGGTGGCGACGGTAGAAAACCGTTAGAGCTTTTGCCCTAAAATTACGAGAACAGTTCGCCCGTTTACAAGGGCGCCAAGATCATGGATTAGGAGATGGGGAGAATTTACTGAGAGACCAGTTTTTACTGGGGATGAGAGAAGGGCCAGTCAGGCAGAGCCTGCGAGTGCAGTTTCGGAGGGACCCCAGGCTGACGTTCGAAGATTTATGGAAGGAGGCGGTGGCTTTGGAATGTGATGAAGGGGAAGAAAAAGACTCACCGGTGTGTGCAGCCGTAAGTGGGACCACGCCAGCGGTTCCCGATACTACAGACTGGAAGCAGGCTCTAAAGCTGGAGCTCTTGAAGGATGTACGGGATCAGATGTCGGAGCTATCCAAGACGTTGTTGGGTGAACTACGGAGTGGGGAGCCAAGAGAAGAGGTGAGATCTGCCCCCCCGGCATCGGATGTACTCAGAAGGAGGCCAGGATCCAGTCAGACGTCCCAACCGGCCTAATCGGCCTCGATCCGAGTGGGATGAGCAAGGGCGGCCAATCTGTAATCATTGTCGAGGCAATGTGGGCCTCGAAGAGCATCGGAAGGGGGTTTTTAGGTCGACCGGCCACAGTGGGTCGTGTGGCCGGGACCCCCGTGGAAGACCCGTCTGGAGGAAATGGGACCAAGAACAGCATGATAGGGCATAGCCCAGTGGTGGATGTACAGGTATGTGGTACCAAGATTCGGTGCCTTGTTGACACGGGCTCACAGGTTACCTTGTTTTCCGAGAGCCTATCCCATGAAGTGTTTGGGGAGCCAGATGCGGGCGAAGTGGAGACCCCCTGGCTTACCTTGAGAGGGGCCAATGGCCTGAAAAATCCGTACATTGGCTATCGACTGGCAGACTTGGAGATACATGGCATAAAGGTGCCCCAGAAGGGAGTGATTATCGTTAAAGACCATTGTTTAGGTGCACACCGGGCTCTCCTAGGAATGAATGTGCGCTCCGAATGCTGGGAGGAGCTTTTTCGGGCAAGGCCCGTTCAGAGATTCCCGTTGGCCGAACGTCCCGAGTGGGAGCAAGTGGTTGCCGATTGCCGACGGATCCAGATGACCAGGGTCCGAAGGGACCGGGAAGATGCAGGACGAGTGATTTGCCGGTATGCAGTATCGGTGCCGGCCAAGAATGAGGCCATAGTGTGGGCCCAGGTTCCGCCCCGAGAAGAGCACCCTGGAGATTGGGTGCTGGTCGAACCTCATGTGGAATGCCAACAGGTGGAAGTGGCTAGAAGCCTGGCTGTGGTCCAACGAGGGAGAGTTCCAGTGAAGGTGCGTAACGAAAATCCTTACGCCGTACAATTATATCGACACCAGAGGCTGGCCCGTTTGACGACGATTGAACCCCATCAGATACGAGAGGGCAGTGACGTGAGTTTTTGGCAGGTTTGACCTGCTGTCGTGGAAGTGGCACTTACCCAAGTCGAGCCGACATCAAAAACCATGAGAGAAGGTATGCCTGCCCATCTGAGTGGTGAGTCCCTGCAAGGGGAGAAGTTAGATCAGGACCAGACATGGAAGTTACAGGAGCTGCTGAAGAAGTGGCAACATGTCTTCTCAGCGCACGAAGACGACTATGGGTGCACCGGGGTAGTGCAGCATAACATCCCCACAGGAGATGCGGGACCCAGTAGAGAGAGGTACCGGCCCATACCACCGACATTGTACATCGAGGTGCGTACGTTATTGCAAGGTATGCTAAGACAGGGGATCGTTCGAGAGAGCAGTAGTCCCTGGGCTGCCCCGATCGTGCTAGTGCAAAAAAAGACGGGAGCTTGGAGGTTTTGTGTCGATTATCGAAAATTAAATCATGTAACTAAAAAAGATGCTTTCCCTCTACCCAGGATCGAAGATTCCCTCGCCAGCCTGACTAAGTCAGCTTGGTACTCCACCTTGGATTTGGCCAGTGGCTATTGGCAGGTGCAGGTGGCCAAAGAGGACCGGGAGAAGGCCGCTTTTACCACCCCATTCGGCCTATATGAGTGGGAACGGATACCCTTCGGTCTTTGCAACGCTCCAGCGACCTTCCAGCGACTGATGCAGCGTTGCTTGGGAGGTCAGCTAATGGAATCAGTACTTGTATACTTGGATGATGTCGTTGTCTGTTCCCCAGATTTTGAAACCCACCTGAAGCACCTGGAGCAGGTCTTCCAAGCCATGGAGAAGTACGGCTTGAAGCTGCAGCCGGAAAAGTGTCATCTACTGCGACGGGAGGTCAAGTTCCTGGGACATGTGGTCAGTGTGACAGGAGTCGCTGTGGACCCAGAGAAGGTGTCTGCAGTACGTGAGTGGAGCGTTCCGAGAACGGTGAGACAAGTACGTTCTTTTCTGGGTTTTGTGGGATACTACCGTCGCTTTATTGAAAATTTCTCAAAGATTGCCAAGCCCTTGAATCAGCTGTTGGCTGGGACCGGTCGACCCCGAGGCCGTGGGTCACCTGCGATTGAGTGGAGTTCGGAGTGTGAGACTGCCTTTCAGACACTAAAGCAAGAGTTGTTACAGGCACCTATTCTAGCTTACGCTGACTTTACCAAACCTTTTATCCTCTACACAGATGCCAGTAACCTGGGCTTGGGGGCCGTACTGGCCCAGCAACAGGAGGGAGCGGAGCGAGTAATCGCATATGCCAGTCGCAGCTTACACCCCGCAGAAAGAAATGATGCTAACTACAGTTCTTTCAAGTTGGAGCTATTAGCGTTGAAGTGGGCATTGACGGAGAAATTCAAGGACTACCTCTGGGGCGCTAAGGTAACGGTGGTGACAGACAACAACCCCCTAGTACATTTACAGATGGCGAAACTAGGGGCCATGGAACAACGATGGGTCGCCCAGTTGGCAAATTTCGATTACCAACTTCAGTATCGCCTTGGACGGGAACATACCAACGCGGATGTATTGTCACAACTCCCCGACGGAGAAGAGCAGCAGGAGATGAGGAGGCTGCCCCGAGGTCCAGAAAGGTGTATGGTGGGTGTGGTAGACGCCCCGGGGAGTCAGCCCGACGTGGTGCCGTTAGTTGGGGATGGGACCCCCAGCGTTGGAGGGAACGATAGCAGAGGGACCAAGAAACGAAAAGGATAGGTGAGTGGCTGGAACAAGCCTGTCGGCCGACGTATGCCGAACAACAAGCCCAGACGGAGTCAGGGCGGCAACTGCTGGCACAGTGGACTCGGTTGAAGTTGAGAGAGGGAGTGCTTTGCAGGAGCAGTCGAGACCCAGGGACGGGCGAGGAGATCAGCCAGGTAGTCGTGCCCGAAGCATCTGATTGCAGCATACCACGATCAGCTAGGTCACCAGGGCGAGCAGAGGACAACATCTCTGTTACGGAGACACTTCTACTGGCCAAGATTAGAAGCATCGGTGAGTACGTTCATCCGGGCCTGCCCCAGGTGCACCCTATTCAAGTCCAGACAGGAAGCCCGGGCTCCGATGATCCCCATTCACGCCAGGGCTCCACTTCACATCCATGCGATGGATTTCCTGATGCTGGGCCGACCCATGGACCGCTACCAAAATATTCTTGTGGTAACCGACCTATTTACAAAGTATGCTTGGGCCATTCCTACCCTGGACCAGACAGCGAACACCACAGCCACGGCTCTGTGGAGGGTGGTCCTTCAACCCTTTGGGTGTCCTGAATTTCTACACTCTGATCAATGGGCAAACTTCGAATCAAGGGTGATTAGAGAGCTGTGCCAGCTGTACGGTTGCACCAAAACCCATACGACATCTTACCACCCCCAGGGAAACGGAAACTGCGAGAGGTTCAATCAGACCTTACTGGGGTTGCTGGGGACCCTGGACCAAGAACGTCGAGATGATTGGGTGAGTGCTCTACCAAATCTAGTACAAGCATACAATAACAGCGTGCACAGCACCACGGGGTACGCCCCTGCCTATTTGATGTTTGGCAAACACATTCGGATGCCGACGGACTTGATGCTGGGGGTCGCGGCAGACGAGGAGGAAATGAGCCGGACAGAGTGGGTAGGACGACACCACCAACGCCTGCACTTTGCCTACGAGAAAGTCTCGAAGCGGATATGGGCTTCTGGTGAAAGAAATAAGAAGCTGTACGATCGAACAGCCCGAGACGCCCCCCTTCTACCAGGTGAGAGAGTCCTGGTAAGGGACAACCGACGACAAGGGAAGGGGAAGTTGAGTGACCGATGGGAGAGGATTCCCTATGTGGTGCAAGGCCAGCAGCGGCCGGGGCAGCCGGTGTATACCATCCGGCCGGAAGGAAAGGGCGGACCCAGCCGGGTGGTTCATCGCAATATGATTCGTCCATGTCCAAACTATCCTAGCCCCGTAGAAGAGGAAGCTCCAAAGGAGCCAGCGGACGCAGCCCCGTGGATTGGAGGATGGGCTGTGGTTCCGAGGGAACAGGTAATTGTGCCAGCACAAGCCATTCCGAGGGAACACGGGGAGGGACCAGCTAGAGACGAGCCTGACTCACCCCCCAGGAGAACGCAACGCCTGTTCATAGTTCACCTGTTCATAGTTGTGTATACACCACCGTTGGATGCCGCTAATCTTCAAGGTTTAAAGCTAATCAGCTAACGGGAGAGCTAGAGTGACGAAGGGAGAGAGAAAGTGTGATCACCCACTGTGAGTATAACAAATCATTATACGGAAATACAGATTTTCAAGATCTCCATACTTAACGTGCAGAGTGAGTTTTAAACCTTGAAGATTAGCGGCCCCATCGCGGAGTTGAGTGGTGGGCGAGCCGGGAGCATAGCATCAGCGGAAAAAGGGGTCATTGCAACAGCTATACTTCCTATCTTGGACCTTCGTCTTTCGGAAAAAGCCCCGCAGCCTCCCCCGGCCGACTCCCGACGATCCCAACCTGACCTTGTTGTTTCACTAAAGTGTGCTGTGGGTGAGTTTGGACTTTTAGAGCGAGTGTATTCACATGATTGTATTGCAGTGGAGTGCTGTGTGCCCGTTGTCAGGAGTCTATAGAGGTTGAAGTCGGCCACACCAGATCGAGGGAAGGAGCCGTGCGGCAGATGAAGTGTCCAGCTAACTCAGGCTGTTTTGTGACCCAGTGAGGAGACCAAGAGGCATTACAAGGTCCCCGAAATAAAGCAACGTGTAGCCTGGTGGCGACGGTAGAAAGGGTGCAGGAAATCTGGGCCTGACGTGAGTACCATTAAAGTTTTGGTGTATATGTAAATGAAGTTACCATATTGTGGAAGTCCGGTTATTTAATAACTTACCTGTCACAGAGCCTCTCCAAAGGTGCGCCCCTGTCCAGAGCTCCGAGTTTCCACATACAGGAGGGAGAGGGCAGCGTTCGGCTCGGCAGTGACAGCATCGAACTCCCCGGGCATAACCAGCGCCTGAAAAGGGAAGCAACGTACCAACTACTCACCCAAATACCACGTATCAGTGCTTGTAAAACGCCCGACACATCAGCTACCGTTGACCGCCACCTGTAAGAAGAGAGAGAAAGACAGATCACAGTAACATTAAAGTGTGATTTTGTGTTCACAGCCCTGGGGACTCATTTATCAACATTGCGTAGAAAATGTTCTATATTTGTACCTACGAATGAAATTTAGAATGTGCCTAAGTACAAAAAAATCGGGATTTATCAAACGTGCGCACGTGGTTCGTACGCACATCAGTAAGTAATCCTTGATGATAAATCCCACTTGTTCTTAAGCACCATGCTCGTGCACGTTCATAGTCATTTGCATTCCGAAACGCCTCCAATGAACCATATATGGTGACAACACCTCCCGTTACAGTGGGGCAAAAAAGTATTTAGTCAACCACCAATTGTGCAAGTTCTCCCACTTAAAAAGATGAGAGAGGCCTGTAATTTTCATCATAGGTACACTTCAACTATGAGAGACAAAATGAGGAAAAAAATCCAGAGAATCACATTGTCTGATTTTTTGAGAATTTATTTGCGATTTATGGTGGAAAATAAGTATTTGGTCAATAACAAAAAAGCAAGATTTCTTTCTCTCACAGACCTGTAACTTCTTCTTTAAGAGGATCCTCTGTCCTCCACTTGTTACCTGTATTAATGGCACCTGTTTGAACTTGTTAGCAGTATAAAAGACACCTGTCCACAACCTAAAACAGTCAGAATGCAAACTCAACTATGGCCAAGACCAAAGAGCTGTCAAAGGACACCAGAAACAAAATTGTAGACCTGCACCAGGCTGGGAAGACTGAATCTGCAATAGGTAAGCAGCTTGGTGTGAAGAAATCAACTGTGAGAGCAATTATTAGAAAATGAAAGACATACAAGAACACTGATAATGTCCCTCGATCTGGGGCTCCACGCAAGATCTCATCCCGTAGGGTAAAAATTATCACCAGAATGGTGAGCAAAAATCCCAGAACCACATGGGGGAACCTAGTGAATGACCTGCAGAGAGCTGGGACCAAAGTAACAAAGGCTACCATCAGTAACACACTATGCAGCCAGGGACTCAATTCCTGCAGTGCCAGATGTGTCCACCTGCTTAAGCCAGTACATGTTCGGACCCGTCTGAAGTTTGCTAGAGAGCATTTGGATGATCCAGAAGAAGAGTGGGAGAATGTCATATGGTCAGATGAAACCAAAACATAACTTTTAGGTAGAAACTCAACTTCTTGTGTTTGGAGGACAAAGATGCTGAGTTGCATCCAAAGAACACCATACCTACTGTGAAGCATGGGGGTGGAAACCTCATGCTTTGGGGCTGTTTTTCTGCAAAGGGACCAGGACAACTGATCCGAGTTAAGGAAAGAATGAATGGGGCCATGTATCGTGAGATTTTGACTCAAAACCTCCTTTCGTCAGCAAGGGCATTGAAGATGAAACGTGGCTGGATCTTTCAGTATGGCAGTGATCCCAAACATACCGCCCGGGCAAAGAAGGAGTGGTTTCGTAAGAATAATTTCAAGGTCCTGGAGTGGCCTAGCCAGTCTCCAGATCTCAACCCCATAGAAAATCTTTGGAGGGAGTTGAAAATCTGAGTTGCCCAGCGACAGCCCTAAAACATCACTGCTCTAGAGGAGATCTGCATGGAGGAATGGGCCAAACTACCAGCAACAATATGTAAAAAACTTGTGGAGACTTACAGAAAACGTTTGATCTCTGTCATTGCCAACAAAGGGTATATAACAAAGTATTGACATAAACTTTTGTTATTGACCAAATACTTATTTTTCACCATAATTTACAAATAAATTCTTAAAAAATCAGACAATGTAATTTTCTGGATTTTTTTTCTCATTTTGTCTCTCATAGTTGACGTGTACCTTTGACAAAAATTACAGGCCTCTCTCATCTTTTTAAGTGTGAGAACTTGAACAATTGGTAGCTGACTAAATACTTTTTTGCCCCACTGTATATGTCACGTGGTTGTGCTTTTTCCCTCATCGCAATAATGACAAAGAGAGCGTAAAAGAGGAATTTTACAGACACAGAAATTGAGTTACTGGTGGATGAGGTTAAATCCTAATAACACATCCTGTTTGGTTTACTTAGTGCGGGAGGAATGACTAACAAAAAACAAATCTACATGGGAACATGTTACCAGTGAGTTTAATTCCGTTGAATATGAGGAGAGAACACTTCCAGAAATAAAAAAGTGGTTGACATTAAATTATCAGCAAAAAAAAAAAAACGCGTCACAGCACACCGACGTGAAACGAGTGCAACTGGAGGAGGACAGACAACTTTCCACCTTGGACAGCGGCATATATAGCCGGCGTCGTTGGCGCGATCTTTGAAAACGCGCTACCGGCGGAATGGATTATTTGCCAAGTCTTCCAATAACGCAAGATAAGCCATTGCACTGTGTCAAGCATTTGTCGGAGACTTCATTTATACAAATCACATGTAGAGCTTTCACAGTTACAGATACATATCACAAATAAATCATTATAATTATTTGCTGTTGCCATGCTGACATTGATCATTTTTGACGCCTGCTTGTGGATGGAGGATGGACGCTTCTTTGCTCACTGGAACGGGGTCCTATATGTAGTATCGCTATTCTACCACTAGATGCTCTGCGTACGCATACTCAGAGGTGTGCGTATATTTACACACATTTCTACGTATAAGTGCAATTTGATAAATTCCACACTTTGCGTAAAACTGTTCCTACGCACACTTTACGCACACTTCTGTGCATACGCACGTTTGATAAATGAGGCCCCTGAGCCCTCTAAGAGAGGAGATCACGAACCAGTTTACCTGTAGAATACTCAACACAGCTACCGTTGACCGCCACCTGTACGAAGAGAGAGAAAGACAGATCACAGTAACATTAAAGTGTGATTTTGTGTTCACAGCCCTGAGCCCTCTAAGAGAGGAGATCACGAACCAGTTTACCTGTAGAATACTCACCACAGCTACCGTTGACCGCCACCTGTAAGAAGAGAGAGAAAGACAGATCACAGTAACATTAAAGTGTGATTTTGTGTTCACAGCCCTGAGCCCTCTAAGAGAGGAGATCACGAACCAGTTTACCTGTAGAATACTCACCAAAGCTACCGTTGACCGCCACCTGTAAGAAGAGAGAGAAAGACAGATCACAGTAACATTTAAAGTTTGATTTTATGTCCACGGCCCTGAGCCCTCTAAGAGAGGAGATCACGAGCCAGCTCACCTGTAGAATACTCACCACAGCTACTGGGGACAGCCACCTGCAAGAAGAGCGAGAGAGAGATCACGGTAATAGTGAAGTGTGATTTGTGTTCATAGACTCGAACCCTCCGAGCGAGGAGACCACGAGTAGGCTACCATCTCACTACTTACCAGGAGCCACTGTCGCCGGTCACCTGTAAGAAAAAGAGAAGAAGATTAATTGCAGTAACTGTCAGATTTCCATTTTGTGTTACAGCCTCGTGGAGTTCTGCCTCCAGGATACGGAGGGCGCCACGGATAGAGGAGACCCCCAAAAAGACTCTGTCCCCCTCTCCCTCTCTTACCCCTGTTTGGAGGCCAGAAGAGGCCGTTATTTTAAATTCCCCTTTTTCCCTCCTCCCCATTTACCATTTTAAATAATTTAAATAAAGTTGATTTTAATTTTACTCTTACCTTGTGTGTTTGGTCATTGGGGTGGCTTTGGGAACCTCCTCCAGGTGGAAACTAGGAAGGGGCGTGGCCCTTTAGATATCTCGGGTCCGCCCCTACCTGTGACAGATTTTGGCGTAGTTGGCAGTGTTCCACCTCGAGTTGAGCGACCAAGGTCTCCCCAATGGCCGACGACGAGTTGCCCGAAGCCCCACCCCGTGTCATGCCTGAGTTGGCCGCAGCCCCACCCCGTGTCATGCCCGTTTTCATGGGAAACCCCTGGGTACAAAAATATGGCGGTTCAGCATCAGAGGTCCGCCTGTCAGAATGGAAAGCCCAACTGGAGTACCTAGCTAGTCTCCAAGGTTTAAGTGCCGCCCAGCAGAAACAGTTCATACTAAATTCCCTAAAGGGCGAAGCGCTGCGTGAAGTACAGGCCGCCCCTGACGCTGTCCGAGCCACCGCCCAAACCATATTTCAGTTTCTCACAGAACAGTACGGTGACAACACCCCGGTTGCCGTCCTCCGAGCCCATTTTTTTAATTGTAAGCAAGGCCCCCGTCAGCCCGTTAGAGCTTTTGCCCTAAAATTACGAGAACAGTTCGCCCGTTTACAAGGGCGCCAAGATCATGGATTAGGAGATGGGGAGAATTTACTGAGAGACCAGTTTTTACTGGGGATGAGAGAAGGGCCAGTCAGGCAGAGCCTGCGAGTGCAGTTTCGGAGGGACCCCAGGCTGACGTTCGAAGATTTATGGAAGGGGGCGGTGGCTTTGGAATGTGATTAAGGAGAAGAAAAAGACTCACCGGTGTGTGCAGCCGTAAGTGGGACCACGCCAGCGGTTCCCGATACTACAGACTGGAAGCAGGCTCTAAAGCTGGAGCTCTTGAAGGATGTACGGGATCAGATGTCGGAGCTATCCAAGACGTTGTTGGGTGAACTACGGAGTGGGCAGCCAAGAGAAGAGGTGAGATCTGCCCCCCGGCATCGGATGTACTCAGAAGGAGGCCAGGATCCAGTCAGACGTCCCAACCGGCCTAATCGGCCTCGATCCGAGTGGGATGAGCAAGGGCGGCCAATCTGTAATCATTGTCGGGGCAATGTGGGCCTCGAAGAGCATCGGAAGGGGGTTTTTAGGTCGACCGGCCACAGTGGGTCGTGTGGCCGGGACCCCCGTGGAAGACCCGTCTGGAGGAAATGGGACCAAGAACAGCATGATAGGGCATAGCCCA
Source organism: Misgurnus anguillicaudatus (assembly GCF_027580225.2). Lineage (NCBI taxonomy): Eukaryota > Metazoa > Chordata > Actinopteri > Cypriniformes > Cobitidae > Misgurnus > Misgurnus anguillicaudatus. The sequence goes on along the minus strand of NC_073342.2, from coordinate 11,551,496 downwards.
GTGGTGGATGTACAGGTATGTGGTACCAAGATTCGGTGCCTTGTTGACACGGGCTCACAGGTTACCTTGTTTTCCGAGAGCCTATCCCATGAAGTGTTTGGGGAGCCAGATGCGGGCGAAGTGGAGACCCCCTGGCTTACCTTGAGAGGGGCCAATGGCCTGAAAATTCTGTACATTGGCTATCGACTGGCAGACTTTGAGATACATGGCATAAAGGTGCCCCAGAAGGGAGTGATTATCGTTAAAGACCATTGTTTAGGTGCACACCGGGCTCTCCTAGGAATGAATGTGCGCTCCGAATGCTGGGAGGAGCTTTTTCGGGCAAGGCCCGTTCAGAGATTCCCGTTGGCCGAACGTCCCGAGTGGGAGCAAGTGGTTGCCGATTGCCGACGGATCCAGATGACCAGGGTCCGAAGGGACCGGGAAGATGCAGGACGAGTGATTTGCCGGTATGCAGTATCGGTGCCGGCCAAGAATGAGGCCATAGTGTGGGCCCGGGTTCGCCCCGAGAAGAGCACCCTGGAGACTGGGTGCTGGTCGAACCTCATGTGGAATGCCAACAGGTGGAAGTGGCTAGAAGCCTGGCTGTGGTCCAACGAGGGAAAGTTCCAGTGAAGGTGCGTAACGAAAATCCTTACGCCGTACAATTATATCGACACCAGAGGCTGGCCCGTTTGACGACGATTGAACCCCATCAGATACGAGAGGGCAGTGACGTGAGTTTTCGGCAGGTTTGACCTGCTGTCGTGGAAGTGGCACTTACCCAAGTCGAGCCGACATCAAAAACCATGAGAGAAGGTATGCCTGCCCATCTAAGTGGTGAGTCCCTGCAAGGGGAGAAGTTAGATCAGGACCAGACATGGAAGTTACAGGAGCTGCTGAAGAAGTGGCAACATGTCTTCTCAGCGCACGAAGACGACTATGGGTGCACCGGGGTAGTGCAGCATAACATCCCCACAGGAGATGCGGGACCCAGTAGAGAGAGGTACCGGCCCATACCACCGACATTGTACATCGAGGTGCGTACGTTATTGCAAGGTATGCTAAGACAGGGGATCGTTCGAGAGAGCAGTAGTCCCTGGGCTGCCCCGATCGTGCTAGTGCAAAAAAAGACGGGAGCTTGGAGGTTTTGTGTCGATTATCGAAAATTAAACCATGTAACTAAAAAAGATGCTTTCCCTCTACCCAGGATCGAAGATTCCCTCGCCAGCCTGACTAAGTCAGCGTGGTACTCCACCTTGGATTTGGCCAGTGGCTATTGGCAGGTGCAGGTGGCCAAAGAGGACCGGGAGAAGGCCGCTTTTACCACCCCATTCGGCCTATATGAGTGGGACCGGATGCCCTTCGGTCTTTGCAACGCTCCAGCAACCTTCCAACGACTGATGCAGCGTTGCTTGGGAGGTCAGCTAATGGAATCAGTACTTGTATACTTGGATGATGTCGTTGTCTATTCCCCAGATTTTGAAACCCACCTGAAGCACCTGGAGCAGGTCTTCCAAGCCATGGAGAAGTACGGCTTGAAGCTGCAGCCGGAAAAGTGTCATCTACTGTGACGGGAGGTCAAGTTCCTGGGACATGTGGTCAGTGTGACAGGAGTCGCTGTGGACCCAGAGAAGGTGTCTGCAGTACGTGAGTGGAGCGTTCCGAGAACGGTGAGACAAGTACGTTCTTTTCTGGGTTTTGTGGGATACTACCGTCGCTTTATTGAAAATTTCTCAAAGATTGCCAAGCCCTTGAATCAGCTGTTGGCTGGGAGCGGTCGACCCCGAAGCCGTGGGTCACCCGCGATTGAGTGGAGTTCGGAGTGTGAGACTGCCTTTCAGACACTAAAGCAAGAGTTGTTACAGGCACCTATTCTAGCTTACGCTGACTTTACCAAACCTTTTATCCTCTACACAGATGCCAGTAACCTGGGCTTGGGGGCCGTACTGGCCCAGCAACAGGAGGGAGCGGAGCGAGTAATCGCATATGCCAGCCGCAGCTTACACCCCGCAGAAAGAAATGATGCTAACTACAGTTCTTTCAAGTTGGAGCTATTAGCGTTGAAGTGGGCATTGACGGAGAAATTTAAGGATTACCTCTGGGGCGCCAAGGTAACAGTGATAACAGATAATAACCCTCTTGTGCACCTACAGACGGCAAGGCTGGGGGCCGTGGAACAACGATGGGTCGCCCAGTTGGCGAACTTCGATTATCAGCTTCAGTATCGCCTTGGACGGGAACATACCAACGCGGATGTATTGTCACGACTCCCCGACGGAGAAGAGCAGCAGGAGATGAGGAGGCTGCCCCGAGGTCCAGAAAAGTGTATGGTGGGTGTGGTAGACGCCCCGGGAAGTCAGCCTGACGTGGTGCCCCTCAGCTGGGGATGGGACCCCCGACGTTGGAAGGAACGACAACAGAGAGACCCAGAAATAAGGAAGATAGGTGAGTGGCTGGAACAAGCCTGTCGGCCGACGTATGCCGAACGACAGGCCCAGACGGAGTCAGGGCGGCAACTGCTGGCACAGTGGACTCGGTTGAAGTTGAGAGAGGGAGTGCTTTGCAGGAGCAGTCGAGACCCAGGGACGGGCGAGGAGATCAGCCAGGTAGTCGTGCCCGAAGCATCTGATTGCAGCATACCACGATCAGCTAGGTCACCAGGGCGAGCAGAGGACAACATCTCTGTTACGGAGACACTTCTACTGGCCAAGATTAGAAGCATCGGTGAGTACGTTCATCCGGGCCTGCCCCAGGTGCACCCTATTCAAGTCCAGACAGGAAGCCCGGGCTCCGATGATCCCCATTCACGCCAGGGCTCCACTTCACATCTATGCAATGGATTTCCTGATGCTGGGCCGACCCATGGACCGCTACCAAAATATTCTTGTAGTAACCGACCTATTTACAAAGTATGCTTGGGCCATTCCTACTCTGGACCAGACAGCGAACACCACAGCCCCTCTGTGGAGGGCGGTCCTTCAACCCTTTGGGTGTCCTGAATTTCTACACTCTGATCAATGGGCAAACTTCGAATCAAGGGTGATTAGAGAGCTGTGCCAGCTGTACGGTTGCACCAAAACCCATACGACATCTTACCACCCCCAGGGAAACGGAAACTGCGAGAGGTTCAATCAGACCTTACTGGGGTTGCTGGGGACCCTGGACCAAGAACGTCGAGATGATTGGGTGAGTGCTCTACCAAATCTAGTACAAGCATACAATAACAGCGTGCACAGCACCACGGGGTACGCCCCTGCCTATTTGATGTTTGGCAAACACATTCGGATGCCGACGGACTTGATGCTGGGGGTCGCGGCAGACGAGGAGGAAATGAGCCGGACAGAGTGGGTAGGACGACACCACCAACGCCTGCACTTTGCCTACGAGAAAGTCTCGAAGCGGATATGGGCTGCTGGTGAAAGAAATAAGAAGCTGTACGACCGAACGGCCCGAGAGGCCCCCCTCCTACCAGGTGAGAGAGTCCTAGTACGGGACAACCGACGGCAAGGGAAGGGGAAGTTAAGTGACCGGTGGGAGACGATTCCGTATGTGGTGCAGAGCCAGCAGCGGCCGGGACAGCCGGTGTAAACCATCCGGCCGGAAGGAAAGGGCGGACCCAGCCGGGTGGTTCATCGCAATATGATTCGTCCATGTCCGAACTATCCTAGCCCCGTAGAAGAGGAAGCTCCAAAGGAGCCAGCGGACGCAGCCCCGTGGATTGGAGGATGGGCTGTGGTTCCGAGGGAACAGGTAATTGTGCCAGCACAAGCCATTCCGAGGGAACACGGGGAGGGACCAGCTAGAGACGAGCCTGACTCACCCCCCAGGAGATCGCAACGCCTGGTCATAGTTTACCTGTTCATAGTTGTGTATACACCACCGTTGGATGCCAGCGAGTGGGTTTAGAGCTATCCAGGAGGAAAATCAGCTAACGGGAGAGCTAGAGTGACGAAGGGAGAGAGAAAGTGTGATCACCCACTGTGAGTATAACAAATCATTATACGGAAATACAGATTTTCAAGATCTCCATACTTAACGTGCAGAGTGAGTTTTAAACCTTGAAGATTAGCGGCCCCATCGCGGAGTTGAGTGGTGGGCGAGCCGGGAGCATAGCATCAGCGGAAAAAGGGGTCATTGCAACAGCTATACTTCCTATCTTGGACCTTCGTCTTTTGGAAAAAGCCCCGCAGCCTCCCCCGGCCGACTCCCGACGATCCCAACCTGACCTTGTTGTTTCACTAAAGTGTGCTGTGGGTGAGTTTGGACTTTTAGAGCGAGTGTATTCACATGATTGTATTGCAGTGGAGTGCTGTGTGCCCGTTGTCAGGAGTCTATAGAGGTTGAAGTCGGCCACACCAGATCGAGGGAAGGAGCCGTGCGGCAGATGAAGTGTCCAGCTAACTCAGGCTGTTTTGTGAACCAGTGAGGAGACCAAGAGGCATTACAAGGTCCCCGAAGTAAAGCAACGTGTAGCCTGGTGGCGACGGTAGAAAGGGTGCAGGAAATCTGGGCCTGACGTGAGTACCATTAAAGTTTTGGTGTATATGTAAATGAAGTTACCATATTGTGGAAGTCTGGTTATTTAAAAACTTACCTGTCACAGAGCCTCTCCAAAGGTGCGCCCTGTCCAGAGCTCCGAGTTTCCACATACAGGAGGGAGAGGGCAGCGTTCGGCTCGGCAGTGACAGCATCGAACTCCCCGGGCATAACCAGCGCCTGAAAAGGGAAGCAACGTACCAACTACTCACCCGAATACCACGTATCAGTGCTTGTAAAACGCCCGACACATCAGCTACCGTTGACCGCCACCTGTAAGAAGAGAGAGAAAGACAGATCACAGTAACATTAAAGTGTGATTTTGTGTTCACAGCCCTGGGGACTCATTTATCAACATTGCGTAAAAAATTTTCTATATTTGTACCTACGAATGAAATTTAGAATGTGCCTAAGTACAAAAAAATCGGGATTTATCAAACGTGCGCACGTGGTTCGTACGCACATCAGTAAGTAATCCTTGATGATAAATCCCACTTGTTCTTAAGCACCATGCTCGTGCACGTTCATAGTCATTTGCATTCCGAAACGCCTCCAATGAACCATATATGGTGACAACACCTCCCGTTATATGTCACGTGGTTGTGCTTTTTCCCTCATCGCAATAATGACAAAGAGAGCGTAAAAGAGGAATTTTACAGACACAGAAATTGAGTTACTGGTGGATGAGGTTAAATCCTAATAACACATCCTGTTTGGTTTACTTAGTGCGGGAGGAATGACTAACAAAAAACAAATCTACATGGGAACATGTTACCAGTGAGTTTAATTCCGTTGAATATGAGGAGAGAACACTTCCAGAAATAAAAAAGTGGTTGACATTAAATTATCAGCAAAAAAAAAAAAAACGCGTCACAGCACACCGACGTGAAACGAGTGCAACTGGAGGAGGACAGACAACTTTCCACCTTGGACAGCAGCATATATAACCAGCATCATTGGCGCGATCTTTGAAAACGCGCTACCGGCGGAATGGATTATTTGCCAAGTCTTCCAATAACGCAAGATAAGCCATTGCACTGTGTCAAGCATTTGTCGGAGACTTCATTTATACAAATCACATGTAGAGCTTTTACAGATACAGATACATCGGCCACACCAGATCGAGGGAAGGAGCCGTGCGGCAGATGAAGTGTCCAGCTAACTCAGGCTGTTTTGTGAACCAGTGAGGAGACCAAGAGGCATTACAAGGTCCCCGAAGTAAAGCAACGTGTAGCCTGGTGGCGACGGTAGAAAGGGTGCAGGAAATCTGGGCCTGACGTGAGTACCATTAAAGTTTTGGTGTATATGTAAATGAAGTTACCATATTCATTCACCATCATTGGCGCGATCTTTGAAAACGCGCTACCGGCGGAATGGATTATTTGCCAAGTCTTCCAATAACGCAAGATAAGCCATTGCACTGTGTCAAGCATTTGTCGGAGACTTCATTTATACAAATCACATGTAGAGCTTTTACAGATACAGATACATATCACAAATAAATCATTATAATTATTTGCTGTTACCATACTGACATTAATCATTTTTAACACCTGCTTGTGGATAAAAAATAGACACTTCTTTGCTCACTGGAACAGGGTCCTATATGTAGTATCGCTATTCTACCACTAGAAGCTCTGCGTACGCATACTCAGAGGTGTGCGTATATTTACACACATTTCTACGTATAAGTGCAATTTGATAAATTCCACACTTTGCGTAAAACTGTTCCTACGCACACTTTACGCACACTTCTGTGCGTACGCACGTTTGATAAATGAGGCCCCTGAGCCCTCTAAGAGAGGAGATCACGAACCAGTTTACCTGTAGAATACTCAACACAGCTACCGTTGACCGCCACCTGTACGAAGAGAGAGAAAGACAGATCACAGCAACATTAAAGTGTGATTTTGTGTTCACAGCCCTGAGCCCTCTAAGAGAGGAGATCACGAACCAGTTTACCTGTAGAATACTCACCACAGCTACCGTTGACCGCCACCTGTAAGAAGAGAGAGAAAGACAGATCACAGTAACATTAAAGTGTGATTTTGTGTTCACAGCCCTGAGCCCTCTAAGAGAGGAGATCACGAACCAGTTTACCTGTAGAATACTCACCACAGCTACCGTTGACCGCCACCTGTAAGAAGAGAGAGAAAGACAGATCACAGTAACATTTAAAGTGTGATTTTTTGTCCACAGCCCTGAGCCCTCTAAGAGAGGAGATCACGAGCCAGCTCACCTGTAGAATACTTACCACAGCTACTGTTGACAGCCACCTGCAAGAAGAGCGAGCGAGAGAGAGAGAGATCACGGTAATAGTGAAGTGTGATTTGTGTTCATAGACTCGAACCCTCCGAGCGAGGAGACCACGAGTAGGCTACCATCTCACTACTTACCAGGAGCCACTGTCGCCGGTCACCTGTAAGAAAAAGAGAAGAAGATTAATTGCAGTAACTGTCAGATTTCCATTTTGTGTTACAACCTCGTGGAGTTCTGCCTCCAGGATACGGAGGGCGCAACGGATAGAGGAGACCCCCAAAAAGACTCTGTCACCCTCTCCCTCTCTTACCCCTGTTTGGAGGCCAGAAGAGGCCGTTATTTTAAATTCCCCTTTTTCCCTCCTCCCCATTTTCCATTTTAAATAATTTAAATGAAGTTGATTTTAATTTTCTTCTTACCTTGTGTGTTTGGTCATTGGGGTGGCTTTGGGAACCTCCTCGAGGTGGAAACTAGGAAGGGGCGTGGCCCTTTAGATATCTCGGGTCCGCCCCTACCTGTGACATTTGTCATGCCGGGAAGCCCCGCCCACAGTGACCCAGTATACACATTTAATATACAGTTGTGTGTGGCTTGATTTTAGACCCATATGTGATTTTGTGACTTTATGGTTTCATCTTGTATGCTTAAATTTTCTCTCTCTCTCTCTCCCTCTCTTTTATCAGGTATAATGTATGTCAGTTAGAGGAGTGGGCTATGGATAAAGACCTTCAGGGCAGTGGAGCTCGTGAGAGTTTGGAGCCTCTCATCCAGGCCGCTCAACTTCTGCAGATCAAAAAGAAAAGCCAAGATGATGCTGAGGCCATCTGTACCATGTGTACAGCTCTCACAACACAACAGGTGAGTGTGTAGATGCTTTTTTACAGCCTCTCAAATGTTTTTCAGTACTGATGTGTGTCTGTTTCAGGCCCGGCGCCACGAGGGGGCAAAAGGGGGCATTGCCCCCTCAGATCTGATTTGTGCCCCCTCTGTTTTATTTTTGTATTCATGGTTACAAATAAAACTTTCATCCTTTTGATTTAAATAATAATTTAACCGTATCCCCATATGGGTAGAATGTTCAGTGACGTGACATTACTATCAGATTCAAATGTCTTTCGCGTTGGTTGATGCTGAGCCAGATGGACCAGCTCAGCGCTGTCATATATCAACACTATGCATGTGTTTTCAACCTCATAATGTTTATTTTAGATTTCAGACATTTAAATACACATAAGCACTGGTAAAACAATAGCCTATAGTTTGTAAAATACACCCTGATGTCTGTGGAAGCAGCAATACAAATATATTCAAAAAAGATAATAATTTGCAAATAATAAATACAATTTTTTTTCAAATAATAATAATTTGCCGACGTGTGTTATTCATATCAGACAAACACAGTGGACGCAACTATAAAGTTTACTCTATTGTTATAAAGGTTATAATGATACCTGTTTGAAAGACGGAGATGCGCTATTAACAGAGCGAGGCCAGAGACGAACGTGCTCTTAAACAGGAAATAATATATGGAATAATTTGTGCATCTTTGAATAACTGTAAGAATACATTTCCTTTAAATATCATTTTTGTCATATAAAGTTCTAAGAGATAATAATGTTTTATCCACTTTTATTGCTTATTTAAACTTGCGGTTAACAGCGTGTTTGGGCATTTAGCCTACCTCAGAGTTTATTTCAGTAATATTGCTGTTTTTCCGGTAGCCTAATAATAATACAGTTTACACGTCAATCCTGCTTCCTTGTTTGTGTGTTCATTCATTTCATTATGCTGTTATGTTAAGTTATAGCCTATGTGGATATTTATTGCCATATGAGACGTCCATTGCCGTATATACATTGTCTCGTTTAATATTCAAATAATTTGCGGAATAATGTGTGCATCTTTGAATAACTGTAAGAATACAGTTCCTTTGAAAATAGTTTTTTTTTTAAATAAATACATTGAGTTTCACTACTTTATTGTCATATACACTTCAGTCAGTGCACACAGCCAGGGTCTGAAACACACAGACATCATCAGTTCTCAGATGAATATATGCGCTATTAATCAGAAGCAGAAATACTTTTAAAAATCCCAGGGGAAATTACTTTCATTACAACTTCAGATATACAGTCTTGTTCAAAATAATAGCAGTACAATGTGACTAACCAGAATAATCAAGGTTTTTAGTATATTTTTTTATTGCTACGTGGCAAACAAGTTACCAGTAGGTTCAGTAGATTCTCAGAAAACAAATGAGACCCAGCATTCATGATATGCACGCTCTTAAGGCTGTGCAATTGGGCAATTAGTTGAATTAGTTGAAAGGGGTGTGTTCAAAAAAATAGCAGTGTGGCATTCAATCACTTTTTTTCAATTCAATTCAATTTTATTTATATAGCGCTTTTCACAATACTCAATTGTTTCAAAGCAGCTTTACATTAATAGAAGCAGTAAAAGCACAGAAAAATGACAGATAGTACAACATAATACACAATAGCATAAGCTGTCAAATTTGCTGAGGCTATGACTCGACATTATGAACGAGCGTATTACTAATGTAACGTCTAGGAGAAGAAGCTGAATTAAGCCCAAGCAGGCTACCTCCCCGGGGTAAAAAAACCCCCTAGGAGAAAAAAAAACAAAAACCCCGGGTTGTTTAGCCGAGGAAATAAAAAATAAAAAGTCCTAGGAGGGAAAAACCCTTGGGAGATATATATGTATATCAACACATATAAACGGATAAGGAGATTAAGCGGGGATTAAGCGGAGATTAAGCGGGTTCTGCCGGTGGTCGTTGGTCAGGCATCAGCTGGGCATCACAGTGATGGACGACCAGTAGATCAGAGGTGTGCCGACTTTCACATCTACCGGAACTGGGTCTGTTTGTCCCATTGTCCTCAGGGTCGAGGACAGGACAGGGAGAGAAAAACAAAATCATATTAGCGTAGGGGCCGTTCACATGTAATGCAAGTGTCACACAGTGATGTGGTTTAATCAGCTTAGTTTCAGACAGACTAACTATTGCGGCATAATTATATTATCCACAGTTGAGGATTTTGCAAATTGGGGGCCCACTGCGACGGTATATATGGTAACTAAGGGTCACCTTCTGATTTTTAATATAAAGAGAAAATGAAACCTGTCGACCCGTTTGACTAAGGCCTGTAACCCCACTGTCGTCGTTAATGCAGGTTCAGTGGCAAACGGGTCTATATTGCATGCTATTTACAAGATCACGAGAAAACGCCAACATCGCAACCTGACCATACGTGCCAACCCGTTTGACTAAGGCTGGAGGCCCCACTGTCGTCGTTAATGCAGGTTCAGTGGCAAACGGGTCTGTATGGCATACTATTCACAAGACACAAAAAAGCGCCAAAATCGCAACCCGACCATACGTGCCAACCCGTTTGACTAAGGCTGGAAGCCCCACTGTCGTCGTTAATGCAGGTTCAGTGGCAAACGGGTCTGTATGGCATAGTATTCGCAATATAAAGAAAGCGCTAAAAGCCCAACCCAACCGTACGTGCCAACCCGTTTGACTAAGGCCGGATGCCCCACTGTCGTCGTTAATGCAGGTTCAGTGGCAAACGGGTTTGTATGGCATACTATTCACAAGAACACGAAAGTTCCAAAATCGCAATCCGACTATACGTTAAGATAAGGTTTTTATTTATTTATTTGGTAGGTCTGTTTTATGACCGCGAGTGCTTTGTTCGGTACAAATAACTATTTCGAGTTAAGTACTTTTACTAGACAAATTATGCGAATGCTTTGTTGAAGAGAAAAGTTTTAAGTCTAGATTTAAAATTAACGACTGTGTCTGATTCTCGGACATCGGTTGGTAAATCATTCCAGAGCTTAGGGGCTAAGTAGGAAAATGACCTTCCACTTTTAGACACTTTTGATAGTCTAGGGATAATCAAGAGACCAGAATTTTGTGACCGTAGTGTGCGTGATGGATTGTATTCTGATAGTAATTCTCTAAGGTATGAGGGTGCTAGGCCATTTAAAGCTTTGTAGGTGAGTAGTGATATTTTAAATTGTATGCGATATTTAACTGGTAGCCAGTGTAAAGATGCCAGAATTGGGCTTATGTGGTCGTACTTTTTAGATCGAGTAAGTACCCTTGCGGAAGCGTTTTGAACTAGCTGAAGCTTGTTTACTTGATTTGCATGGCATCCCCCGAGTAGCGAGTTACAATAGTCTATTCTAGAGGTCATAAAAGCATGGATAAGCTTCTCTGCGTCAGATGTAGACAGTATATGGCGTATTTTCGAGATATTTCTAAGGTGGAAGAAAGCTGTACGGCAGACGTTGGCGATATGACTATCGAAGGATAAGTTGATGTCGAACATCACACCTAAGTTCCTTACCGTGGAAGATGGCACCACAGTGCAGCCATCTATGTGCAACGTGTAATCTGACATATTATGTTTGTAGCGATTCGGTTCAATAATAAGTATCTCTGTCTTATTGGAGTTCAGCTTAAGAAAGTTATGTGCCATCCAGTCACTAACATCGCTAAGGCAGTCTGTTAGCTTAGAAAACGTGTGTGTTTCGCTGGGATGTGAGGAGATGTAAAGCTGGGTATCATCCGCATAGCAGTGAAAACTTATGTTATGTTTCCTGATAATGTCTCCTAGAGGTAACATGTATAACGAGAACAGGATAGGACCTAAAACCGATCCCTGCGGTACACCGTATTTAACCAGGGAGTGATATGACTCTTCCTCGTTTACATAAACAAAGTGATAGCGATTGGTTAGATACGACCTAAACCATGCTAGCGCCTGACCACTGATACCAACATAGTTTTCTAGTCTATTGAGTAAGATTGTATGATCTATTGTGTCAAAGGCTGCACTAAGGTCTAATAATATAAGAATTGAGATTTCACCACGATCGGATGTTAATAGGAGGTCATTTGTAACTCTAAGCAACGCTGTCTCTGTGCTATGGTGGGGCCTGAATCCTGATTGGAACTTTTCATATGTACTATTATTTGTCAAAAATGTGCGTAACTGGCTTGCCACTACCTTTTCTAATATTTTCGAAAGAAAAGGGAGATTTGAGATTGGTCTAAAGTTATTAAGCTCTCCCTGATCAAGCTGTGGTTTTTTAATCAGCGGTTTAATAACTGCTAGTTTGAAAGATGTTGGAACGTATCCTATTTCTAGCGATGAGTTAAGGATATTTAGAACCGGGGTTGACACTACAGGAAATACCTCTTTAAGTAGTTTTGTGGGAACGGGGTCTAATATACAGGACGATGATTTGGATGACGTTACTAATTTAGAGAGCTCTTCTATTGTAGTAGGTTTAAATGAATCAAGATGTTCGTGTGGTAGTCTAGTGTTAAGTGAACTAACGGGTAGAGTGGTGGCTGCCTGTGTAGCTACGATGTTTTCCCTTATAGCCGTAATTTTGTTAGAAAAGAAGTTCATGAAGTCGTTACTATTGTGTTGGAGTTTACTATTGGTTTCTGTTTGTTCTTTGTTTCTAGTCAGTTTTGCAACGGTGCTAAAGAGGAAACGATGGTTATTATGATTCTCATTTATAAGCTTGCTAAGATAGGTAGATCTGGCGGTTTTAATAGCCTGTCTGTAGTGTTTAACACTATCTTTCCATGCTGCACGCCATACTTCTAATTTTGTGCTTCTATAATTTCTTTCCATTTTCCTAGTTGCCTTTTTAAGTGCTGCGGTGTGATGATCATACCATGGAGCTGGCGGTTTTTCTTTGATTCTCTTTTTTCGAATGGGAGCAACGGCATCCAATGTGTTAGAACAGACATTGTTTAGGTTTTCTATTACAATAGAAAACCTAAACAATGTCTGTTCTAACACTGAGGTCATCAATTTTGTGAAGAAACAGGTGTGAATCAGGTGGCCCCTTTTTAAGGATGAAGCCAACACTTGTTGAACATGCATTTGAAAGCTGAGGAAAATGGGTCGTTCAAGACATTGTTCAGAAGAACAGCATACTTTGATTAAAAAGTTGATTGGAGAGGGGAAAACCTATAAAGAGGTGCAAAAAATGATAGGCTGTTCAGCTAAAATGATCTTCAATGCCCTAAAATGGAGAGCAAAACCAGAGAGACGTGGAAGAAAACGGAAGACAACCATCAAAATGGATAGAAGAATAACCAGAATGGCAAAGGCTCAGCCAATGATCACCTCCAGGATGATCAAAGACAGTCTGGAGTTACCTGTAAGTACTGTGACAGTTAGAAGACGTCTATGTGAAGCTAATCTATTTTCAAGAATCCCCCGCAAAGTCCCTCTGTTAAAAAAAAGGCATGTGCAGAAGAGGTTACAATTTGCCAAAGAACACATCAACTGGCCTAAAGAGAAATGGAGGAACATTTTGTGGACTGATGAGAGTAAAATTTTTCTTTTTGGGTCCAAGGGCCACAGGCAGTTTGTGAGACGACCCCCAAACTCTGAATTCAAGCCACAGTACACAGTGAAGACAGTGAAGCATGGAGGTGCAAGCATCATGATATGGGCATGTTTCTCCTACTATGTTGTTGGGCCTATTTATCGCATACCAGGGATCATGGATCAGTTTGCATATGTTAAAATACTTGAAGAGGTCATGTTGCCCTATGCTGAAGAGGACATGCCCTTGAAATGGTTGTTTCAACAAGACAATGACCCAAAACACACTAGTAAACGGGCAAAGTCTTGGTTCCAAACCAACAAAATTAATGTTATGGAGTGGCCAGCCCAATCTCCAGAACTTAATCCAATTGAGAACTTGTGGGGTGATATCAAAAATGCTGTTTCTGAAGCAAAACCAAGAAATGTGAATGAATTGTGGAATGTTGTTAAAGAATCATGGAGTGGAATAACAGCTGAGAGGTGCCACAAGTTGGTTGACTCCATGCCACACAGATGTCAAGCAGTTTTAAAAAACTGTGGTCATACAACTAAATATTAGTTTAGTGATTCACAGGATTGCTAAATCCCAGAAAAAAAATGTTTGTACAAAATAGTTTTGAGTTTGTACAGTCAAAGGTAGACACTGCTGTTTTTTTGAACACACCCCTTTCAGCTGGTTGCCCAATTGCGCAGCCTTGGGAGCGTGCGTGTCATGGGTGCTGGGTCTTGTTTGTTTTCTGAGAATCTACTGAACCTACTGGTAACTTGTTTGCCACGTAGCAATAAAAAATATACTAAAAACCTTGATTATTCTGGTTAGTCACATTGTACTGCTATTATTTTGAACAATACTGTACATACAACATATAATATTATAACAACGTATTTTCAATGTCCATGCGGACGAAGATATTTTACTTTCGTTTTTAAGTTAGGATCACACGTCGATTAACAGTGGTAAAATATTCTCACAGTAACATACCTTGTATATTTTTATATAGATCTTTTTTTACTAAATAGTACTATTACTATATTTTTTTAAACTTATAAATAGTTCATAAATTGAACAAAAATAATAATGGGTTTAGTTCTGATATTGTATAAAGAAATACATGGTGTATAATTGCATTTTTAGAATATATAGGCTTTATATAAGGTTTGTACTCTAAAAATACTTTATTTGTTACAAACAAGAGATAAAGAATTTACAAACGTTCTCATCTCACCATATCCACAGGTACAGAGTCATTACATACAATAAATTCGTGGGGTTGCATTTAAAAAACATTTAAAAATAGATGCATTTGTTTAAAGCAAAGCATTTATTTTACCTACTTAGCTACAGATGAAGCAGCTCTTTGCGCCTTCTAACGTCTCATAATCGGTCATCATTTATGTCCAAGAGACTCAATAATAATCTTTTACATTTTAATCCTTTAATTTTTCATATTAAAACGCGTTTTTGCGCTGCTTCGCATCCATGTATGTGATAAGCAAACCCGCGTTGTCATCCTGTTAATACTGCGCATATTATCAACACGCTTTTTACTCTAGCAAAAGACACTCGCGTTGCGCATTGCCCCGGTTGTATAATAAAGTCCAAAGTTTCTCATGAGCTAGGGGACGAATGCCCAGGGAGTTCAGAATTTCTGTGTGGGCATGCATCAGCCAAAAGTGTGTGAGTCTTTTCTGGGTCATGGTGCTGCGTACCCATGTATTCAAAAGACGCAAGGCGGAGAAAGTGCGCTCGGATGAGGCCACGGAGATGGGTATACAGAGAGTAATGAAATTAAAATCCAAAATACACTTAATGAAATTAAAATCCAAAATACACTTAATAACCTACGTGTGTAAAAAATTATTTCCCAAAATATTCATAAGTAATATATAAATTGTGCAAAATATTTTTACTTAAAAAAAATCTCCCTCGGAGATTTTTCCCGCGGCCATGTGGTTACCTGTGCTGTGCAGTTGCATATGGAGTGTTTTATGGACCGCTGCATTTAAAAATGTCTTTTCAAAGCGAGATCTCAGTGTATCATTGATGGTATAAAGTTAAGCCCCCTCAACAATTTCACATGCCCCCTCAGTGATTTCATCCTGCAGCCGGGCCTGGTCTGTTTCTCTCTGGGACAGATTGTGAAAATCCTCAGCTTGTACACACCAGTCAATGAGTTTGAGGAGAGAGTATCTATATCATTCATAAAGTCCATACAGGTGCGTTATTTACTGTTGTGTGTATATGTTGTAACATTCATGTGGTTTGAACTACAAACTCATCTCTTTGTCCTCTCCAGAATTTATTAAAGGATCGTAAGGAATCTTCTCAGTTGCTGATGGACCCCAAGATCGTTTTTCCAGTGACTTTCCCCTTTAACCCTTCACCTGTAGCTCTGGAGACCATTCAGATACCCAGCAGCCTCAATTTGAACTTCCTCACACGGGTTTAAAAAGAAGCCAGTGGTGTCATACACAAACATACATGAAATAATCAGCTATAAAGACTAATGGTATGTTCAGATTCAAACCAAAGCCTTTGGATATCATAGCCACAACATCAGAACACTGGTCAACATTTCAAATGATTTCAATTAGGAACTTAAGGCACATTTTCACTCTGTCTGTTTGTCTGTCATACAGTTATGAGACTAAATGGATCATAAAGGTTGAATGTTTTGTCATTGTTTCGCATTATACTGTATGTCCAGAATGTATATGCTGACTTTAAATAAATAAAATTTTGGTATTAATTTAATAGAAATTGAGTCTCTGTATTAGATAGGATTATTTTGTGGTGTTGTATGTATTGGAATATTTCTGCCCCTGATCTTCAGGAATATCAAATATTTTATGTACAGACTTTTAAATATAAAGCCAATTGGCATAAAATATCTTTCATATATTCATTCAGTGTGGATTTGTTAAATAAAATGTAGTGACAACTTAACCAAACTTTAAAGTCAAAGGAGTTTAGTTGTAATCGGTGGTTTACTGTGTGACTGTATTTTCCACAAGTCATGAGTCTCATGAAAGGTTACAAATTATGTTACGGTGTGATGGGGTGCAAGAAGTAAATTCCAACAAAAATGTTGGTCTTGTTGAGTTTCGCATCCTTTTTGGCAAACGCTAGTTCTACCCATCTGGTTTGGCTGTTTTTTTTTAAATCAAGCTAAAGAAAGACAAGATTTCAACCTCTAAAGTGGCGAATGTAAATTCGACTTTTTACACATTTTTATTGCATTTCTACGGAGATATCTGTATTGCCGTTTTAAAATATGGGATTCGTTATCACAAAGACATCTGTTTATATTTCTGAATTCAGCTGCCTTCAGTTCAGACGCAGCCATGATATTCCTGGTTTGAGTTCACATTTTTCAGAACGAAGGTATATTTGGTGCAAAACACCTGCACACCTGTGACTGTGTAATTTAGTTGTAGAGATTATTCACACAAGTGTATCAGTAAATTTCAGGGTTCCCACATCTTGGGAAATGCAGCACATGGGAGCAGCGTCTCGTTCCCTTCTCAGGGAACAACAGTTACATACGTAACCTGAGAGATTTTCATGTGTCAAACACAACTATACAAAAAAGCATTTTGGTATGAATCAACATTCGCATACAGAAGATATAAGCATTTAAAGCGAACAGTTTAGCACGTGTGCTTAAAAGTCTAGATTTTTTATGATATTATCCTACACTACACAGGGAATAATATGGATTTTTTTTCCAGAAAACTTCTTGCATAAAATAGATTCAAGCACTTTCAATGACCTGTATCTATGTATGTATATTTTCAAAAACTTCCCAGGGGCTTGAATTTTCCCCAGATTCACAAACTTTCAAGGATTTTAAGGACCCGTGGGAACCCTGAAATTTGAAGTCGCAGATAAAGAGTTGCAAACTTGTAGATTTTTTCTCTCTCTCTCTCTCAAATACAACACAACAGTTACACCTTCACAAATCATTTAGTGCAGCTGCACAATTTCTATTTTACAAATCACAGATTAAGAAAGTCATGACAGGTTTCAACAATTTAGGCTACTAAAGTAAATGGTATCATGAGTAAAAAAGCAACATTAAAAAATATATATATATTGCTTACGTGAGTCCATGTTAAAAGACATTGTAGAGGTTTCAGAAAAATGATTTTTTAACCGTCTTGCACTTTTTAATTACAGTTTTTAATTTACATAATCGTAGCATACGCACAAGTCAAGTCGCTTCTTGTTTACAGGTGTACAAAGGGTGTGTTTATACAGATGGTGTCTCAGCACATTTTTAAAGAAACTGAAAATTAGGTGTGATAAAACTGTATGTGATTTAAGAAAACATCAGAAATATAATACGATTATAATTAGGTCTACATTCTAAACTAGCAGCCGAATTAAGATAAACTATCATTCGCTCATTATTATATTGCATGAAGGAAATATAGCCTAAATGCTGAATGATATACTATGATATAAATATTTTAAACAAATATTAAATGAATGTCTAAAATTAAATTTTGATCTCTTTAAAACAATAAACTGCATAGGCCTATGGATTACAGCACAAGTTTACTTGATGTATTAACATTATTATTATTAACATTATAAGCGTTGGTCATTTAAATATTTTATAGGTCTAGAATTAAGAATAGAATAGAATAGAATTAAAATAATTAAAATACAAAAAACACTAAAAACACTATTTTTGAATGATAGGCTAAATAATATCATGAGGTATGCATTTGTAACATTTGTTGCCATTTATATTAAAACTTTTTATCCAAAGTATACATTTAAATATTGACTATTATCCCCATCTAGTGGCCATATTATTTTGTAAACTCTCATCTACTGTAACAAAGACAACTACTTCATATTTATGGCACCTTCCCATCAGGCTGAAACACTTTTTTAGCGTGTGCTGTGTGTTATTTGTCAAAATGTGATCAATAAAAGAATGTACAAAACTGCTATTGAAATTTATTTTATTTAATTAATATTTAATTTAATTAATATTTACGAGTTTATTGTTTAAAAATAATCATTTTAAATGAGTCTTTATTAATCCAGATACAGCATGAGCGATAGAGAACAAAATGTGTCCATGTGGCTCATGATTAAGAAACTTTAGACTTGACAGTGTTTTTTTCTGATACCTGTGTCCCAGAAAAGCTTAGAAAGAACTCTTGAGGTATAATGATGCTTTTAAAAAGGACAAAGTATAGCTTGGCTTGTGATTAGAAATCTGAAGGAATCCCACTTATTTGCACAGTATTTGTTTCTCTGATATTCTTGTTGATGTTTCATGATCTGGTAGCTCAGCTTACAGTATTGAGTATGTAAAAATACTGCAATGTTGCATGCAAGTTTAAATTAAATTAGTTAAGTCAATTAAACCTCCTATTTTAAGTTTTTAACAAGTGAGGAGTTGACATACTGTACATTAACCTAAAACAGGTTGAAATTATTTAACTTAATTTGATAAGTTAAAGTGAAACAAAATCTTATGTTAATATGACTTTTCTTTCAGTATAACACAAAGATCACAGGTTCCCTGGAAACACCACTGTAAATTGTCTCTAAACCAAATGCATAAATATAAAAAATTATCCATTTGTTTGCTCATCTCTATATTCAAGAGATGATTTAATTTGCTAAGATAAATGTTGCAAATGTGGTGTTATAAAAATAGACAAATACATAGACAAACAAACATATTTCATTACATTTACTTGTCATTTTAAAATCTCAATGTATTTTAAATATGTGGTGTATCAGGTCTGATTGGTAACACATGCAGAACATTTTTATTATAAATGTTACATTTAAAGAAAAAAACTGCTTTTTATCACAGTAAGAAAGGCATAAGCAAACAACACTCATGTGATTTATGTTGAGCTGAAACAAATTGCTCATTTTTAATACCCACCCACAATTAACTTTCTTACACTCTTAAAAATAAAGGTGCTTCATGATGCCATAAAGCCAATTTTGGATCTTCTGTTTCAAAGGTTTATTACAGTATGGCGAGAAAAGTTTTTTCAGATTATAAAATTGCATAGAATTTGCATACAATTTGACTTTGAAAATAAAAAAACAAAAACTATTAAATAAAAAAAACATAAAATGAAAACTGATCTACATTTTAAATAGATTTTTGTTACTATTATAGCGTGAGTATTATTAAAAAGCCTTTCAAAAATGTATATGCAGTTTCTTTTTCTCGTTTGGCTTTTAATTTTGGCATTCTTGCTTCGAGATTGTATTGAAAATGAAATATCAAATCATGAGCATTTTAGATTTCAATTTGACAGAAATGACAGCAACACCATTAAAATACAAATATTATGAATAAACGAAACAAAATATATTTACTGAATAATGTAAAACTTGAGTACTTGTTTACAAACACAGTATCACTTCCCATTGCCTGTTATCTTATATTATTAAAATACACTTTAACAGATAGTTTGTCCTGGCTTTTAAAAAGATTAAATTGCTTCTGTTGTCAAGTTATATAGTTATGTGTTTCCTGTTGTGGAGATTTAAAAAAAGCTCTTCAAAACATTTTATTTCAAGTATCAAAGTTTATAAAGACACTGCTTTTCTAAATCTTTTTAAAAATCTACATAAAAACTAGTTATTAAAGATTCAACTATACTCAATTTGGTTGCACTAAACCACGGCCAGCTGTTTTTAAACTGTTACTTGAAAATCATGATAGTTTGGTGATATAGATGAAACATGATAGAGACACAATTTAATCTTTTTTGTGTTATTTTCTTCACAATCAATCACATTACATTTTCTTTTGGTTTCGTCTCATTTATTCCATTTACCTAATCTTTCTTTATTCCTTTGATTTCTGAATGTTTCTCAGAAGTGGAGTGTGAAGATCCAGGTTTGTCTTTGGAGCTTGATGATGCAACAACTGAACTGTTGTCGTCACCTGATTGAGATCTGAATAAACCAGAACTTCCCAGAGAGACCATATCAGACATCTCATCTGCCCTCCCTAAAAAGCAATGATTAAGAAAATAAGACTGTTAGATAGTAAATATTTCCTGCTGTATTATTCATGACAAAACAAAAGTAGACAAAACACTATAATATACACCGTAGAAATTACCAGCATTTTACAATCATTAACAGTGTTATTTTACCATAACTTGTTGTAATTAAGTTTCCCTGTAATATCCCAATGAATACCTGTGAAAACTTTAGTATCCTTGGATTTTACAGCATTTAACTCTTATTTTACAGTAAAATCTTGCAATCTAAAACCTGCTGTTATATCACAAAAAGGTCTGTAATATCACAGCAACACAGTAAAAAAATTAAGGATTTCACAGCATTAAACTGTATTATTACAGTGAAATATTGTATTGAAATATGCCCTGGGAAGTCACATGACATACCTGAACTGTTTTGAACCATAGACTGTATAAAAACATGGACGTTGTCTGACTTATTAAAATAAATATGGAATCAGAAAAATATAAATTTATTTAAAAAAATATGGCATGTTGATGTAGATGAACCCAGCTAATAGAAAAAAGTTCTAAGAACGTTCCCTGAAAGTTCCCAAGGTTCCCAAAAACGTTTTGCCAACGTAAAAAGTGTCCAGTTTTCTTGACGTTCTGGGAGCGTTTTTGTGTTGTCACGACGTTGGAGGAGTGTTGCATTTTACCATTTTTGAACCTTATGACAATGTCATGTTTTAATGTTCACACAATGTTTAAAACCACAGCTGTTTGTTATATTGACTTGTTTGATTGTTGTGTGGATGATGTAGAGACATTGCATTTTATTATTCTATAAAACATTATTTCTGAAAGTTCAGTAAATATATTGCTGTAGAAAACACAATTCACTTATTAGGTTTAGATGTTGATGTTTTGTTTCATTTATAGTCACCATTATTGTGATTCGTGTTTGTTTTAGTTGGACTCTTGACCCTTGACTCTTTGCTTGCTAGTTTTTTCCCTGGTTGTGTTAACTTTGTGTTAATACACCACATTTGTTATGAACATGTAAAGTTAACATTGTAATTCTGAGGTGGTTGGTACATAATGGTAAAGATTATCACCTAATTAATTTACTAATCAAAAGTTAATTTCTGTCAATAATGTAAATGAGATCCAGCACTTTCACAGCAGTTTGTCATTAAGGAGTTTTAGAAACTTTGGACAAAAAATATCCACTGTATAACTGGGACGCACAAACATCAAGAATCAGACTATGGGCCCTTTTTTAACGATCTAAGCGCATTTTCTAAAGCGCACAGCGCAACGTCTAAATGTCCGTGTCCGAATCCACTTTTGCTAATTTAACGACGGGAAAAATGTTTTTTGCGCCGAGCGCATGGTCGAAAAGGGTAGGTCCTATTGTAATGGGAGTATTTTGGGCGTAACGTGCAGTAAAACAATGAGAGTCACAGCTCTCATTCCCTTTAAAAGCAAGTTGCGCTGGCGCTATGTCTAATCCCTATTTAGATGACGAACTTTGTAAACTGAAAAACTAAGCGGAGGTAGAAGATCCCCAGTTTAAGATTAATGTTAAATAATTGTGTTGTTTTTCACTTAGTCATGGAAGTAAAAAGCAGACTTGTAATTGCTTTAAATGTATGGCTATCCAATATCATCAAAAAATAATTTACAAGTATGTAAGATAAGGTTTGTACTCTAAAAATACTTTATTTGTAACAAACAGGAGATAAAGAAATTACAAACGGCTCTCCTCACGTTTCAGCACTTTGGACAGCGTTTTTTTTAGCAAAAAGTTTTTTTAAGCATTACTTACAAATGTTTCTCATCTCACCATATCCACAGGTACAGAGTCATCATATACAATAAATCCGTGAGGTAGCATTAAAAAAAACATTTAAAAACAGACGCATTTGTTCAAAGCAAAGCATTTATTTACTTACCAGGCTGCAGGTGAAGCAGCTCTTTGCGCCTTCTAACGTCTCATAATTAGTCCTCATTTATGTCCAAGAGACTCAATAATAATCTTTTACCTTCAATCCTTTAATCTTTCATATTTAAAAGCATTTTTGTGCTGCTGCGCATTCATGTACTTTGTGATAAGCAAACCCGCGTTGTCCTCCCGTTTATAGGCGCATTTGACTAATGCGCTCTTTAAATAACATAAAACACATTGCGCCATTGACTTTAGACTTTAGACCAGGTTTTTGTTGGTCAATGGTGTAGTCTATTTTAGTTGCCTCAAAATAGCAACGCGCCAACAATGCGCCTGAACACACCTCGTTTTCGAACCAGAACGCCCATGGGCGCAAAAGGGGGCGCAAATGCATTTGCTATTTAAACAACGCGGCGCTAAACGTGAAAATTAGGGTGGAAACTAGCGAAAGACACTTGCGTTGCGCATTGCGCTGCATTGCGCCGGGTGTAAGATAGAGCCCTATGAATCTCAACCATGGTGACAATAAAATTGTAAAATTTGCCTTGTTGTAATGATGTACAGCAAAAGATTGTAATTCCCCAGTAATGTATTGTAATATCACAGTAATTGCTTTCCCATTGAAGCTGTGAAGTTCCAGTATACAGTTGTGCTTTTACATCAATGCATTGTAATATCACAGATATAACATTACAGTAAATTGCTGTGAGTATATTTCACAGTATATTGCTGTAATCCTTGCTGTGAAAGTCATGCAAAATTTATCCAATTATTTATTATGAATTTACAACGAAAAAATATACAATATATAATATATAATTATTGACATTTGGTGTCCAAAATATTTCTCAACATTGAATGCTGGGGGAGTTATTCTTTCCATTTAAGAAGTCATCTGGCAAGATTAGTTGCAAAGGCTATCATATAATTTACTTGTCGGTTAAGAAGAGTGTTTTGTAGGATTACTCCAAATATTGCTGTAATAGCAGAAGGTTGTAAGAACATTTCTAAGACCTATCAGATGACTTGAAATATTGACTGCCAGAAATGATTTAGGAGGTGTGTATTTTATTTAGTGCTTCCTCCCAGACTCTATTTGAAAACCGTGTCTCCAACTCCTCCTCCCATAGATTTCTTAATCGGAACTGGGGTTCCAAATTGTGAGAGTTTAGTAAAGAGTAAATTGTCCTGATAGACCCTTAAGTTCCAGGATTAAACAACAGAACAGAGTCTAGAAGGGAGTTAGGTGGTTGGTATGGGAAATTAGAACAGTGTATTGACATATAACTTCGAAGTTGTAAGAATCTATAGAAGTGGGAACAGGGGATATTAAACTCATAATTGTCATTAATTGATTGAAACTTATAAACACATCATCAATAAATAAATATCTTATTGCGTTGATCCATTCCCTGACCAAGGCGTCAAAAGCCCCTCCTGTGATTGAGGGTACGAAATGATTTCTCACAATGGGAGCATATTTTAGAGAGATCCTTAAGCCAGAAAAAACTAAAAACTCTAAATTGCGTCCAGATTTTAAAAGAGTAACATATGGATTTGAGGTGTACACAGATATATGTTCAGGTAAAGGGCTTTTTGAAAAAAAATATAGCATAGAGAGATTCAGGCTTATAGGATGAGATCTCAAATTTTAGCCATTCAGAGAATATGGACTATTTCCAATATAACAAGGCTCATAAATTAGCTTTGAAAATTGGGAAGAGATAATCCTCCATGTTGGCACTGTTGCTGTAACATCTGTTATCATATACAGAGATTTTTTATTCCAAATAAATCCAGTTATTAACTCATCTGTAGCCATGAAAAATGATTTTAATGCATATAAAAATTTAGGCAACACATTCATTTTCAATTATCATCAGCTTGGCTGCAGCATTCACCGACATAATTTCACTTTTTTTTAATTAACCTTATATCCTAATATTTTACCAAAACCTTCTAAAAGGTGTTTTTGGTAAGCTGTTTAAGGGGTCAGATAAAAAAAGCATATCATTGGCATGAAGAGATACTTTATGCTCTGAGCCTTTTTTCTGTTATCCCCTAATGCCCGCCTCCCCACGTTGCATAGCAAATATGATAGGTGACAGGGGAGAGCCCTACCTATAGTGCTGTGATAGAGTGGGAAATAAGAGGAAGGTTTATTATTTGTCCTCATGGGTGCTAGTGGCAAAGAGTAAAGAACCTTTACCCATGAAATAAATTTCG
Source organism: Misgurnus anguillicaudatus (assembly GCF_027580225.2). NCBI lineage: Eukaryota > Metazoa > Chordata > Actinopteri > Cypriniformes > Cobitidae > Misgurnus > Misgurnus anguillicaudatus. The sequence goes on along the minus strand of NC_073342.2, from coordinate 11,527,190 downwards.
AGCCAAAACCAAATTGCTTAAGAGTGTAAAGAGATAATCCCACTCGACCCTATCAAATGCTTTTCAGCATCGAGCGATACTAATATTTCTGGGATATTGGGTGGAGCGGGACCGTAAAGGATATTGAACAGGTGTTGTATGTTAAAGAACAAGTGCCGATTTTTAATGAAGCTTGTCTGATCATCTGACACAAGTAGGGCTAAAATATCTTCTAACTGGCAAGCTAACATTTTAGGGATAATTTTACAATCCACATGTAGAAGTGAAATAGGATGATATGAGCCACATTCTAAAGGATTTTTTTCTTTTTTAGGGATGAGTGATATGACTGCTTGACGCAGAGTCGGAGGAAGAGAGATATTGTTAAATGATTCCTTGTAGATAAATAACAAAATAGGGGCCAGTTGTTTAAAATTTCTTGAAAATTAGTTGAAAAACAAATCAGGTTTTTCCAAAATATATAATTTCTGATTTATCTATACAGTATGTTTAACTCTTTCCCCGCCATTGACGAGATATCTCGTCAATTAAGAGAAAACGCTTCCCCGCCAATGACGAGTATTTCCGTCTTTCCGCAATACCGCTATTATCCACTTCCACTAGGTGGCTTCCGCAACTTTTTAAAACCGGAAGTATTGCCCTATGGCAAGCTGCTGCATGTCCGTGTCTGTTTTAAAGATCGCTCTGAATGGGATCTCTATGAAAAGTCTCACAAAAATGGAATTGTCTCTGCTTTTTGCTCAAAATGTGGTGTTTTTGCAGAAACCTACCCATATTTAAAAGCTTATTACAAAAGAACTACTCAAGGTAGGATGAAAAGTTTTTTTTTTTTTTGAAAGCAGAGGGTCTGTCCTTTCATTTGGTATATTGTATGTCTATATATTTGAAGAAGAACATTTTCTGGAAGGCATTAAACTTTTGTGAAAATCATGAAAAACGCTGGCGCTGGCTGGCAACTTTTTTTAAAAACGCTGGCGGGGAAAGAGTTAATACCTGAATCATTGTTTATCTCAGTTATGATTCGATCAGAAGGTTTTTAACAAAATGCTACATTTTTAAGAAAAGATTCAGCTGACACTAGGGGTTCTTGAGGCCAAGATATTTAAAATAAAGAGATTCAGCAAATGATATAAGCTTCGGTGTATGTGTAAAACCCAGCATAATACACAACACTTTATACGCAAAGAAAACAATATAGCACTTTCCGGTGGCTGCTTTTTTGTTTTAGCAAAAACCATTGAGGCCACCAATCATACAGGCCAACAAAGTTTCATTCAGATCAGCCTTTGTTATCCTTGTCAAATGTGCTTAAAGTTCATTGGCCAATTGTGACCATGTTTTTTTTTAGATACACGAATGTCCTTATAGGCAATCATGGAAGAAAAGGCAAAGAGGACTATTGGACGTACATGTCTGTAGTTACAGCCATTTTGTATAGTTTTGTCATGTAATAGTGCCAACCAGAGCCGGCCCAGCCACTAAAGGACCATTGCGATTGCAAAGGGCCTCGTGGCCAGCAGAGGGCCCCCTAAAGTCACTTAGCTAGTGGTTGAAAAAAATCATTCATCAAAAGTTACATAAAATAAATATAAATATTAATTATTTATTATTATGGCAATGTTAAAAAGGCTGTTACTTGTTATTATAGTTATTATGAAAGTTCGCTAATAAGATATCTTTCTTGCCGAGATTGATTGACACACAGCATCCAACACACCAGCCAATCAGTGCCCGCGATCTATGTGCAGGCGAGCATCCCGCCCACAGAACGCAAAGTTGAGTTGAGCCGGATCGCTGATACAGACGCGAACTTTTGATGTTGCTTTAAGGACAATTTCTTTAATGTTATGTGTGTTTGTGCATAAATGCGAAGTAAGTGGATCTTATTTGACTTCGGTAATGACCAAACCTGTGTTCTGTTTGACTTCTCTTTCTTATATTTGCCATCATAACGTGAATTGGTTTATTAAGCTTAATAATTAATATTTAAACGGTTTAACATGGTAAATTAATTCTGTTACGCTTATATTTCACGTATGCCATTGTCATTTCTACATATTTATGTCATTAGTGTAATTATATTGTTAAACGTCTGAATTTAAAGTGTTTTATGTGTAAGAGTAAACAAACTCATGCGCATATGCGTGGTAACATGTCCAGACAGCGCACCGTTGTTAAACCACCTGCTAGCCTTTGCAAAAGTGTATAATGTCATGTCACTGTTCAGTGTTTAATATTTAAACTATAGCAATGCATATGACATACAGTAGCCAGCTTTGTTAGATTAATGTTATGAATGCAATGTTAATTGTTAATCTTCAATTATTAATATTATTTGCAAGTTAATTGTTATTATTCACAAACCTATGTGCCTCTTAAACTCTGCTGTCAATTAAAAATGTTTTTTTAATGGTCAGTGAAAATGACTTTATCAGTCTTTTTATTCAGCAAGTTCATCCGTGTGTATTTGTTGCACTGCACTGCCATTCAGTTCAGTCAGTGGCATCATATTTTTCCTGTTAAGACATCAAACATGGAACTCAAATCAAGAACTCAAGGGGGCAGTTTCCCTGACAGGAATTAAACTAGACCTAGACTAAAATAAAAGTAGGCTAAGAGCTGTCCAAACTGAAAAAAGCTTGCACTGACATAACTTAAAATACACCAGTGCCCTTTGTTTTGCCTCAATATCCACAGAAATAATGTTTTTAGTAAGGCATTTTTGTTAAAATTAGTTATGTTTTCTAATTAAACTAAGGCCGAGTCCTGTCTTAAGATATTCCCTGTCCGGGACCACCCTAAGGTCTTTTATTGTCATTTTGTAGGCTACAAGTTGCCACATAAGAACAAAATATGTACTCAGGACCAGCAATGTAAAAAAGTTCATTAACATACAGTATACATAGAATAATTAAAACATAATTTAATAGACACATTAAAAAAAAAAAATAACATAGTAGATATAATATGTGCAGTATAGTCATAAGGTAGTCGTTGCTTTTCTTTAGGCCTTACTTAAAACGGACCAAATTTTGCTTAGGGCCCCCAAAGGTCTAGGGCCGGCTCTGGTGCCAACTATAGTGTCAAGCAGCATACTTTTTTGGATATGACCTCAGACTGGACCCATTTATTAATTTACCAAGTTTGTCAATATCTCAATTCTATCAGGAGTTATAGCCAATCAAATAAAATTGTCCTGCCCACATCGAAGGTTTGGGTGTAGTGTTGTGGCAATAGGTCAAAAGTTCAACTTTTATGGGGTTTGTCCACCATATTTGGACAAAATCCAATAAAGTGGAAAATGTTTAATTGTAGAAATGAAAACAGGCAGCAGAAATCAAAGTGTTAAGTGATAAAATCAGATTTGCATGCCCTAAAAAGCCACAACTCTCAACAATGTTGTATAGCAAAACATTTTCGAGTCATTTCACACAGACGAAAACCCACTGGACCAAAATCCAGTTCAATATAAATTAGAATTAAAGGTGAAGTGTCATTAAAACTTCTTACAGTTAAACAGTTTAAAGTACTTTCTCTAATCCACGGGTAATGTATACAGTGGACAAATATGAGTAAATCATATGTTGATTTCCCTGAAAAGCATAAACACTGTGGTGCTTTTAAAACATTGATTTGTATGGGAGGTCTGACTTCAGTGTCTGGCTCAACCAATTGAATACATTTGGGAAGACAAATCGCTAAGTGCGTCTGGAATTATTATTATTATTATTTTGTTAACAAGCATTTTTATTAGACTCTTACGGTTGGAAGAGGAAAAACATTTATAACTCGCACTGGACTATACGTTGCGTTTATTTAGAAAATGATTGTACAAAATACAAGCCGAACAACAAACATCTGGAAAGGCAAGTTATTTGACTAAACAAGAGCGCACCTAACAGCAGGCTGAATAGGTGTCTGTGCATGGTAAAGTAACATAAACAGTTATTTACACGATACACAATGGCATACAGAACATACCTGAGAGGCTGAATATAGACTAAATTAACATGACAAGCCAAATCAAGTTCAAAAAGGTCCCGAAGTCATTCCGCATCACTGAAGCCATTAAATTACATAAATACAGGAGCAGCATAGTGCGGGCTCTCGTGGCTGTAGACTCTAATGGTGTCTCTTGGTTCATATGAAATAATTTTGATGTATAAGTCACACCTGACTATAAGTTCCAGGAATTAAGGCGGAATTAAGCAAATTTGACACAAAAGAATTTGATGAATGTATAATATGTGAAGTGGCATTTAGTAGGTTTTGTGTAGTCTTACCCTGTCTTATCTCCTTCTTCACGGCCTCTACACCTCCCTGCTTCTCAATAAAGTCATAGATGACCTTTGATGTCTCTTTGTCTTTGAGTTGCGCCTCTGAGATGCCACACATGTCAAACAAGTGCTTCAGGTCGGGATCCAAGTCATTCAACTGCAACCATACAGATCCGAATTAGTAAAAGTTTATAATTTATAATAGTATCTAGTTAATAGTATACAGTAATTTATAGTGTATAGTTTATAATGAGCAATGTTGGACATTTAATGAAGTTTATGTCATTTTTTTTAAGTTTCGGGAGAAGCATGGTCATAATACAACCAATCAGCGTGAACAGGTCTCTATATATAGCCTTCCCTCACCTCGGCCAATGACAGTTTTTTGCAGCATTCCTCCTACACCCATCGCTTCACTCTCAGCTGGTATATCTATCCCAGTCAAGGGGGTACTCTTGGTTCAGCCTAACATTGAGCGTTCTAAACCCTCCCCTAGGACAGCATGCCAAATATGCTTTATTATTACCATATTAATTACATGTTAATGTGAACTCATGAAACTTGATGTTAAAGGGACACTCCACTTTTTTTGAAAATATGCTGTTTTTCCAGCTCCCCTAAAGTTAAACATTTGATTTTTAATCAATGACTAAAGTTCTAAAATATATATTAGGGCTTTGAACCAGCATTTTTTCCAATTGGTTCGTTCTGAACAGAAACAGTATTTTAATGTTTCTGGTTTTCGGTTCAACCCTAAAATTGACGTTCCTGAACCGGTTAAAACAAAAAATAAAAATAAAGTTCCTGAACCGGTAAATAACTTCCATGTCAGCTGTGGGACATACAAATAAGAAGGCTGATTATTAAGACATTAAACTTTAATTATTGGTCTACATAATTTTCCTTAAGTCTCTATCTTGTCATCAAACATTAAAAAAGGCTACATTATGTAAGCAGCATAACTGTACTTCTGACATACCTACATTTGTTGAGTGCACTTAAACACGCACACAAACACAGACGGTGCGAAAAATAATGGTATTAACCCGTTACCATTATTTAAAATAAACGATTATGTTCCGGAACATATATTTTTTTGAAAGTTTCTGGTTTCGTTTTTGTTCCGTTTTTTAACCGTTTCAAAGCCTTGATGTATATATATATATATATATATATATATATTTGGGGGGGGGGCACTTCAAATGTGGTCACTCTGGGGCACTACACTGTGTTGATCCGGGCCTGTATATATAGCTCAGGCATATAAACTCACTAAAAGCTTTTATTTCAATTTAATTTCTAAATTTCACTTCAAGCTGAACTCCAGAGTTGGCAGCCCTGTGAATGGATTCCAAAATGTTAAAAATCAAATGTTTGAATCTAGGGGAGCTGGAAAATGAGCATATTTTTAAAAAAGTAGATTGTCCCTTTATAGTTACAGAAGAAAATACTGGTGTTACGTGCTTGTTTATAATACTGTTTGCCTGTTCTTTACTCACAAATACAAAATTATAATTCTGGCATGAAGTAATATAAACATAGTTATAAAGGGGGGCTTTGGTAAAACTATCCATTATGCCATGCATAACTTTTCCAAAAGGGTGCATAATGCAACACTTGCAAAATAAAAAATTCAGAAGGCCTGTTAATAGGATTTGTATATTTTCTCCACTGGCATGTTCCTTGCACAAAGCAGCTTATTCTGATATGCAATTTCCAATTGCTATCATAAAAATTTATTACAATTATAGTGAAAGTCAGTTACACAGATAGCTGAAATGTGTTTCTGTGTCAAACAGTCTTGGCATAAACGATTCACCTATTATATGTAGAGTAAATGCAAGGATGGTGCAACTGTGTGTAAAAATGCAGATGTGTGGTGGATGAGAGTCTGCATGAATACAAGACAAATCAAGCATTTTATAATGCCTTGTCTACAAAGCTCAGCACTGTAAAAATGTATGTCAGCGTGTGTGTGAGACATTGTTGTGTACTCACATCAAAGCCTATGTTTGGGTCCCAGCCTACATGACCGACGTGCCTGTAAAGCATTACAGTAAACATATCAGAGAGCTCAGGTAAAAACAAAAGCACAAAACAAACAATAACATATTATATAGTATAACATATAGTATTCTATATCACAGCAAGAAAATGTGGGTCTAATAGCCATCCAAATAAACCCCAGACATCTAGCCTAAAACAATGCAAAATTTGGGCTGTCAGTGAAAATGTGTAACCAAATTCAAGTTTATTTTTATTATCGGGTCTATAGTTATCCTAGACAGTGAAATAACTACTATTGCTTGCTGGGATGATATTATACTACTATATACCCAGAGTAAACCCATGCTGACACAGGAAGAAAATGTAAACTCCACACGTAAGATTACCTGCTTTCACACATACAGTCTTTGCTGGTAAATTAATGGTAAATTGAAAAACGTGCTGACGGCTTCGGGCCAGTCATAACATTCTGACACAGCTGCTTGAAGTCGAAGACATGTAAAGTGCTAAATCGGCCAAATCTCTTCACCAAAGTTATTTAAAACATACTATATTACTATATTTGCAGAATTACCCACGTTCTTTGCTCTTTGTGAAGCCTTATGTTTAGACATTAGCCTACTGGTGTTATAGACGTATAAACAATGTTGTTTGGTCAAGAGCAACTGCACAACTGTCAGTGTTTGCCAAAGAAGTAAAAACAACAAAAATACGGACCCTGGATATAAAGTCATAACCCCCCATTGTTTACAACAGGGTTCCCCAAGTCCTACCCTGGAGCGCCGGAGCACTTCAGAGCTCACACCCTAATCAAACGTACCCACCAGTGATTTTCAAGTGATCATGAAGACCTTGATTAGCCTGCTTAGGTGTGTTTAATCAGGGTTGGAGCTAAACTCTGCAGTGCTCCGGCTCTCCAGGGTAAGATTTGGGGAACCCTGGTTTACAACATAACACCAACCTCACCGTGCGGCGTTTTAGAGGAAATATACCAGTATTTTGGAACTAGGGCTGCACGATAAATCGCATGCGATAGGAATGCGCATCTCGTCGGTAAAGCCGGTTCCTTGATTAGTAGTAAATCACAATCACTTGGTTTCAAAATGGAGCAGCATTTACTACACAAAGCCGTAGTTCACTGACAAGCTGGACCATATCACATACATATCGCAGGTGATACATCCGCGATAATGGCCCGCGATAATTCAGTCAACTGCCCCGATTGGCAGTAAAATACGGCTATTTTTAGTAAATGCCGCTCCATAAGCAGGTGATGGCAATTTACTACTAATCAAAAAAACTGGCTTTACTGACGAGATGCGCATTACATGCAAATTATCGTGCAGCCCTATTTGGAACTGATGTGTGAATGATATTTTACTGGTAAAAATACGTAACGTTGTTGTGTGTCCGACCAGCAAATTTTTTAAATTTACTGGTAAAATCATTCTGGTGAATTTATGGTAATTTACAGAAGTTGTTTAATTGTAATTTAACTGGATTTTGGCTGTCAGATTGGATCAAACCGTAAAAATGGGTTGTTCAAAAGCAAAAATGGATTGTGAATTTGCATTCGATCGCAAAATCCAATCTTCTGTAGGTTTTAATCTGAATCAAATCGTCATATTGTGTTTTTTCAAAACGTTTTGCTAAGATTGGGATATTGGGAAAAGTGTGTGTTTGGATCAGGGTTATTCAATCCAGTTTTGCTTTGTAAAATCGGTACAAAAGTAAAATGGATTACCTGATCGTAGATAGCAAAAGATGGGATTCCCAAACCCTGATCATTCTGATCCAGATTTTTTTTAACTAACTGGCCCCAGTGAATACTTTAAATACTTTATCATTATAACAGTAAAACTAATCAAAAGCAAAATAAAAATATACATTTGTGTGATTATGATAAAAATGGTGAATTTGTCTTATTTGACAGTTTTTAAAATTGTTTCATTTTACAATTTCATTTTTGTTTTCTTGGGATCAGAATAATCCTGTTTTTTTTTCAAACATATCCTGATCTAACAAAAAAATTGAACAACACAAACTCACATTTGTTATTCTTGCTTCTTTTGAGCAACACATTTTGAAGATTTAATCAAATTCGACAGCTGACATTCAATAAGATCACTTTTGAACAACTGGGCTCAACTGGGCCAGTTGCTCAAACTTATTATATAAGGATTTTTATAAATTACTTTGTGATTCCTCTTACAAAAAATATTATATGGCTAATAAATTATTTGATCTCTTCCACACTGTTTTCGGCATAGATTCGAGCATATGATTTGCTCTTTACTATCAGTGCTGAATCAGGGACACAGCGCTTTTCAAATCAAAGAGTTTTGTACAAAATCAAATTGTTTGAGGAAGACAGAGATATATGGAGCTACAAAAATGTACGGTGTGTGGAAAATAATTGTTTTTTTAAACATAATCCACGCAAACACATTGTATAATACCAAATACACAAAATAACCTTGTTTTTTAGCAATGAAATAGGTGCCCTTTAACAAAGCTTGACAATGACAATGGGAACATGAGGGCAATATGCAGTATACAGACAAGGAACCAATCAGAACATGACAGATCAGGAAACAGGGAAACAAGAGACAACCATGACAATAAATACATAAAAAAGACCTGAACATGAAACAAGAACTTCAAAATAAAAGACATGAAGCTGACAAGACAAAACAATTACAACTTGCATTCGTAATACTGATATCACTTCCTGTCAACACTAAAAGCCCTTATATTGACTGAAATTATTACTCTTAAAGGCTCACCTGAAGTTTGTAGGTGATGTAATATCAGCCTTTGTGATTTTCTTCCCTTTCACTTTCTTTTCCTTCTTGTTAAGATCACTGTGCACCATGTTATTAATGTGGGTGTTATTTATCTCTGGATTCGTAATGTCCACCGTTGCCATCGGTGGAGTGGGTTCTGGGCACAAGACAACATAGTTATTAGCTGAGAAACCCAAACCTGCTGTGCAAATATCTCTTTGAGAATGACAGGAGTTTGGGTTGCCAACAACAGCTCATTCTCTCCATGCAGGGCACACATGTTTCAAACATCTTTACAACTTAACAGTAAATCAATCAAACACATATCTGAGAGTTTATGTTTGAGGTCTAATGCAAATAAGGCATGTGTGGTCATAATACAGTATATAGTGGGGTCCAAACGTCTGCTTCTATTTTGCATTTTCTAACTAGATACAGTATTGTGCAAAACTCTTAGGCGCCCCACCAGCTCTGTTGTTTAAGCAAAGATTCAGTGACCGTCCATAATAATTTTGTGTCGCTTTTTAAGATAAAAATAGAAAATATCAAATACGCTTCACCACTAAAAAATGGACACTTTTGTGACACTTATACTTTTATGCTGTTTTTTTTAATACTGCATACAAATCTCCCGTATTTTCTGGATGTATTCTAATAAAGAGACATAATTATATATGCTCATTGCATTGCTAAAACAACAAATGGTGACAAAGTGACATAAGACTTCTAAAGTACTGCACATACTAAATACATTTACAATTTTTTCCTCCCATTTCACAACATGTCCATAGTTGTGCTCACAGACTTCTTTAAGTCAACTACTGTACATTGTTTGTTTTATATATTATGGATCAAACTTGTATTTAACCCAGCCTATTCACAAACATTTATGAAATAATTACAAGTTGCATATATAAGAATAAAGAATAAATAAAAGTACATGATGCCAATGGTTGATTAGAGAAAGTTAAGAAGTTTGGGTAACACTTTAGAATACTGTATCATACTTACTGTATAACTAATAAGGAATTACTGCAGAATTAATCGTTAGTTCTTCATTAACACTCAAGTCACTACTATTAACTACTAAGGAATATGTGTTAATTAATCAGTATGTCATAGCGTTTTTTAATTATGTTAAGTAACTATTACGTAATCAGTAACTAATCAATTCAGTCATGTCTCCTGAAGTATTCGATTAAGTAACTAATAATAATTAATAATGTTGATTTACTTAGATGGAGCCATGACCTGCCAATACCCCAGGTACGTTTATGGCCTTATATATTTTGGGTGTAAGTTTTTACTCAAGATATTTCACATCACTATTATAAAGTGATGACAAAGAATTCTGTATTTAAGGCAATGATCAAATAATCACTTTGAACCCATTGATAATTAATGTAGAATTACCACATCATTATCAAGGAATTACTAAGAACCTGGAACAGTATTCTAAAGTGAAAACAATGGGAACCCATTGACAATTAAGAATTACATAATTCTCAAAGAATTACTTCAAACCCACTAAACCCATTTGCGCCAGATGCTGCGTGCAGCAGCATTAGATGTAATGTTTTGGCGCGCAGAATCAGACGCAAATGGGTTAATTAATAAAGTAATTCTTTGAGAATTATGTGGTAATTCTACAATAATTATCAATGGGTTCCCATTGTTTTCACTTTAGAATACTGTTCCAGGTTCTTAGTAATTCCTTGATAATGATGTGGTAATTCTACATTAATTATCAATTGGTTCAAAGTAATTCTTTGAGAATGATGTGGTAATTATTTGATCATTGCCTTGAATACAGAATTCATTTGTCATCACTTAATAATAGTGATGTGAAATATCTTGATTAAAAACACACAAAATATATATATGGCCATAAACATAGGCTACCTGAGGTGTTGGCAGGTCATGGCTCCATCCTGATTTTCTGGTTGCAATGCAGACAACACTTGAATAAAAAAAACAAACACTCAAGCGCCATCCACGGAAATGGTCGAGCACAAGGAAAAACAAGAGGAATTCACAATTATTTTTAAAAAACATAACGTTAAATGAATAAACATTTATTGCAGCTTTGAGACACAGCTTTCTTGTACTTTTACAGTTCATTAATGTGATATCTACTGTACAGTGTTTGGTTTAAGTGTCGACAGCGCATTGTTAAAATGCGAGAGCGATGCACCTCTCCGCTGACAGTTGGTAACCCCCAGTCCCATCTCTCTAAATTGGGAGATATTACAAAACTCACAGATATTACATGTGTGCGCTCAAACTTTAACCTGAATGTGATCAGTATAGTAGGCATAAATCTAAGTAAATCAACTAACATTAGTAGTAAAGAAGAAGACAGGCCATAACCTGATACTGAGCATCACAGTTCATTAATAGTTACTTAATAGTTATTCCTCCTGAAGCGGAATTAGTAGTTACTTAATCGCATGACTAAATTGATTAGTTACTGATTAACTAATAATTACTTAACATAATTTAAAAACCGCTATGACATACTGATTAGTTAACACATATTCCTTAGTAGTTAATAGTAGTGACTTGAGTGTTAATGAAGAACTAACGATTAATTGCAGTAATTCCTTATTAGTTATACAGTAAATAAGATACAGTATTCTAAAGTGTTACCGAAGTTTGGAGTGTGTACTGTCTTTACTAATATGTATTTACTGTTTGCTCTACAAAGAACTTGAATTTAAAAAAAAGGTAATGACCTGATGCTTAAAACTTGCTTTGGTTAAAAAGATTCTGGACTACAACACTTTTGATAGTTTATGGTTGGTGGACAGACCCTAGACATTTTAATTGCCATAAGATCACAGGTGTTCAGTGTAGACGGCGTTGTCTTACCTTGTCTCATTTCATTCTTCACGGCCTCTACACCTCCCTTCCTCTCAATGAAATCATAGATGACCTTTGATGTCTCTTTGTCTTTGAGTTGCTCCTCTGAGATGCCACACATATCAAACAGGTGCTTTAGGTCGGGATCCAAGTTATTTAACTGCAACCAAATCCAAAAAAATTTAGTTTACAGTTTATTATAGTATATAGTTTATAATGAAGTTTATTTAACTAAGTTTGGGAGGAGCATTGTCATGTGATCCAAACAATCAAAGAGGTGCCTATAAATAGCAGTCCCTCACATCTGGTTTCGAGCATTGTCCGACGACAAGCCTTTCTGGCCCGCCACTATTTGCCTGCAGGAGTAATTCCTCTCAACCCATCAAGACGCTGAATCCTACTCTCGCCCCCACCGTCGAGACATCCGCCATTTTCCGCCTCGGTTTCCACTCCGGCCCACTGAGCCGAATCATTGAACAAGGATTGATAAGAAATTGCCTCCGCAGACCACCCATCCCAATTTCCCTACTGTATTTTTACATTTCGATCCTTATTTAACCCTCTCCTTGGACAGCATGCCAAATATGCTTTATCTCATTTCCTATCGATAACATGTTAATGCGATCTCGTGAAATGAAGTTTATTTAACTAAGTTTGGGGGGAGCATGATCATGTGATCCAACCAATCAGCGCAACGTGGAGCCTATAAATAGCAATCCCTCACCTTTGTCCTGTGACAGATTTTTTTTGCAGCATCCCTCCTCCACCCCACTCTCATCTAGTTTCATTTATCACAGTTTAAGAGGGGGGAGTACTCTGGGTTCGGGCTAAAATTCTGAGCTCGGAGCCCTCCCCTCGGACATCACGCCAAATAGGCCATGCTTTATCTCCATTCCTATCAATTACATGTTAATGCGAGCTCGTGAAAAAATATACAGAAAAATATACAGTAGTATATAGTCTATAATCAGCAATGTTGGACATTTAACTTAACAGATACTGAAAAAATATTGGTGCCTACAAGATTAGCAAAATAAAGGGGTGTGCACACCAAAACTTTTAAACGCGGCTGAAAACGCCTGGAGGATGCCGAATGCCAGCTGTTTTCAGCTTTGTTCAGCTGAGCGCTTCGGTAGCTGTGATACTTGAGCTGTGAGCCGATTAGTTGTTGTGATACTTGTCCTGCCCCTACTCCACTGTGATTGAACGGCCGTGTGAGAACTGGCATTGACACGCAAACCTTTTCACCCAAAATTGAATCTCTTTCAACTCTCGGCGCTCAGCGCTGAGTGCAGAAAAAACGCAGAGCACCGGGTTTCAGCTAGCTGCTGGCTTATTTCGTCGATGTCCGATGAAAACCACGTATGTCCATTTTGCCGATTTTGAGATTTTTCGGCGGATTGAATGTCCAGGTTCTTTTCCGTATACAGTATGCTTCACATATCTAAATTGCTTTGTATGTTGCGTTGTATGCTTATGGTGTGTTTTCTTTTATATATGTAATGAAATTCATTGTAATCATTGACTAAACGCGCTGCTGTTTTCTACAGTATGGTGCTTTGGCACTGTTTGGTTGAGCTGGTGTTACATGTGTGCAGTCGACATTGTTGACGGTTTTATGCTGAGTATTTGCTTGTTGTTTACTGGCCTACGCTATGCGCATTTTTGATGCACCGTTATTCAATATTTTTCCCGTCCTGCAGTAATTTTTCCCGTCCCGTCCTGATCTTTTGTCCCAACCACTTTTCAACACAAACTGACGTCCCTGCTGTCTAGCATTACAGTGTATTGATTCATTGTCCCTTCATAGTTTGCAAGAGACATTTAATAAATTTATAATTAATATTAAAAAAACTAAGCATATTTAATAAACTAAGATGTAGACTATATAATAAACTGAGCGTATTTATCTGTCAATATGAAACGCGACTTGGCCATTCTAATTAATGATCGGAAGAACGTATATCGACCACCGTTACTGTAAAATATGCACGTATGTCCATTTAAACTCAATTTTGGTCAAATGTGGATTATATCATTACACTGGCAAGAATATGGTTACATGTAAAGATGCCGTACCAAGTATGACAACGCTACATTCAACTGCTTTTGAAATACAGTGTTTTTTTCACTTCCTGAAAAGTAACCGTTTTGGACATACGTGAGTTTCATCGGGCAGCAACGATTTGAAAAACGCTGAGCTTCCATTGGAAAGAATTGAAAACATGCGCCGGCCATGGGCGTAAAAGCTTTTGTGTCTGCCCCCTTAACCTGATATTCTGGTTCTTAAACTGGTTCAGTACTTGTTTTTAAATGTGCTGTTCTGTTTGCCTGTTCTTATTCACAAGTCTGACATGATTTACAGTGGAGATCAAAATGAGAGAATAATGTATACAATTGTAAAAAAAATTTATAATGTTAATCTTCATCATTTAAAAATTTTAATGTTTTAGTATTAAATTAGAATGTTTTAGGAAACATTCCATGGGAATTAACGGGAATATATGTGAATTAATGTGAATAAATAGGAATTTTAGAGTTGCCTATAAAAGGGAACTTAAATGTAGTTAAAAAAAATCTTGCAGCATAATTTTATTCAAAACAACATAATTTGATGCAATTTTAGTTAAATTTCTACCCTGCACATTCCTCAGTCACATGCACACAGCAAACTGCTTACTGAAGGGCCATTGAGGCCACACACCCTGCATGTACTTGCATTCTACCATATGCACAGGATTATTTCTTAAAGCCAGTAAATATGTAAAATATGTAAATGTAAGCTAGCACTATTTGCATTGGAAATTTATGAGGCTAGCTATCATGTAGCTCAAGCTGTGATGTTTTTTCTTCTACATTCTGCTAACCAGTTTCTGTCATCATACAAAATTACTGTACCACCCCAAAGTTTGGAAACATTACTATTTTTAATGTTTTTGAAAAAAAGGATCTTATGCTCATCAAGCCTGGATTTCTTTGATCAAAAATCTTTCAGAAATCATTAATATTAGAATGATGTTTAGGATATTATGATTTTTGATTAAATAAATCCACGGCTCGGTGATCGTAAGTATCAGGTTTCTTCAGAATTTGTATTACCTTGCGTGCATGTCTGCTTGACCAAACAAAATGTTTATTTATAGTTAATATATATTCCCCTAAATTATCAAAATAATTCCTGTTAATTTCTGTCAAGTTTGCAATTTGAAATATTTCCAAAATTTCCCAGATTAAGTTCCCATGGAACTTTCCGCCCCTTTGCAACCCTATTCTCAACACAAATGCAGAAGGTTTGTTGATGGCATTTGTTTTTTTTTTACTGGGACAATGATAGTTTATTGGCATAAAACAATGGATGAGAGTCTGCATGAACACAAGACTAATTAAGCATTTTATAATGCCTTGTCTACACAGGTCAGCATTGTTTTTCTATGAGAGATTCTTCAAAATGTATGTCAGTGTGTGTCTGAGATTGTTATGGCGCTTTTCCATTGCATAGTACCCCACGGTTTGGTTTAGTTTGGGTCGGGTCAGTTTACTTTTGGGAGCTTTTCCATTAGGTGCAGTACGTGGTACCCGATACTTTTTTTCGTACCACCTCGGTTGGGGTTCCAAGCGACCCGAGCTGATACCAAACGTGACGCGAAAACACTGTAGATCACTGATTGGTCTGAAAGAAACGTCACTATCAGCGTCATTGCTAGAATGTAAATTAGCTTTACCTGTGCTAGGCTAGCTTGCGCTGTCTGGAGCAAACATGTTGTCATCTGTGCTCTGCTATAAGTTCCAAAACTCCCTTTTAGCAATAAAAACATCCACAGGTTGAGAATCAGGGACACCTTAACAGTTTTTTCCAGACTTGCAGTTTGTGGCGGAACATTCGCGACGAGCACGTCAGCATTATGTGCTTAAATGCAACTTCAGTGAGGCTCAGCGGAGCGCCGTCAGCTGACGCCGCGGGTGTTTGAACAGAAACTGTCATGTGAGACAGACAGAGGTAGTGATAAACGCGATGTGCAAACATCTATTTGTGGTGGCCAATTTTAATTTTGTGGCGGACTGAGAAATAAATAAATGAATGGGAATGTAGAACAACGCTCTCCTCTCACTTGTATGATGTCACAGCCGTATGCAGCGCAAATATAACGACACGCCTAAAATCCCTCCCACTGCGAAGTGATACTAAACTCAATGGAAAAGCTAACCACGCCAAAGTGAGGGGAGCTGACCTGACCCAAACTAAACTAAACCGCGGGGTACTATGCAATGGAAAAGCGCCATTAGTGTGTGTGAGACATTGTTGTGATTGTTGTACTCACATCAAAGCATGTGTTTGGGTCCAGGCCTACATGACCTACATCCCTGTAAAGCATTACAGTAAACACATTAGAGAGCTCAGGTAAAAACAGAAGTACAAAACAAGCAAAAACATAATATATAGTATTAACATATAATATTCTATATACCAAAGAACAATTTTCCATTTAAAAGACATCTTACAGCCATCCAAACAAAGGCCAGATGTCTAGGCTAAAACAAGGCAAAATTTGGGATGACTGAAAATTTAGTAGATGTCTAACTGTAGCTTCAAAATAAATGTAATTGAAAATTAATAAATAAATGCAACCAAACATCTTGTAATCACTGTTGACTTTGCTTACATGATGGACTGTCATACATCTCAAAAGTTATTTTGGCAATATACATTTTTTCAAGGTTATTTTGGCTAGAAGTGGATTTCTCATAGCCGGACTATATTGGGTTTAGTTAACCTAGATGGTGAAATGTAATTATTGCTTGCTGGGATGTTATTATACTACTATACTGTCCCACATGGTTCCCAAACCTTTTGAAAAACTAAAAAATAAATCTTCCTGGGTCCAGTTGTTCAAAAAGTTTAATCTGGATCAGAATGATCTGGATTTGAGAATCTCTGCCCGGTTTTTCAAAATTAACCCACTAGGATTTTGGATAACGGATTGGATCAAATCTTGAAAATGGGTTTTTCAAAAGAAAAAACGGATTACATAATCGGATTAGATCACATAATCCAATCTTGGTTTTGATCCGGATCAAACCTTTAGTTTGGGTTTTTCAGAACTTTTTTGTAGGATTTGGATAACTTTGATCCAAAAAATCTGGATTAAACTGATCCCATCAGAAGGGTGGATTCATCGTGGATTTCATGCCCAAAATAATGGCCAAAGTAATGAAAACTTTAAAAAAAAGTATCAAATAATACTATATTTGGATCATGCAGTATCTTACAAGATATCCTATTTATTCATAAGGTTTAATTTTATTTGTTCATCCATCAGGCTACAATGATTAGGTAGGCTTTAAAGTATTCAGCCTTTCCTAGAGCACAGTAGAAAGAGTTTGGCCTCATAAAATATTCGCCCAAACAGTTGTCAAAATTGACCAAAAACAATAAATTTTATTCACTAATTGATATATATATATATATATATATATATATATATATATATATATATATATATATATATATATATATATATATATATATATAAATATATATATATATACAATATATATATATATATATATATATATATATATATATATATATATATATATATTCATCACAATCAAATATATTTTTGTATTTAGAATATTTATTAGTGATGCATGCAATGATTACAGAATAAACCAAAAAATGCAAAGAATGGCAATCACAGATTTTTCAAATCCAAAACAAATCCAAATCAGAAATAATGTCTAACTATTGCATCCCTTGTTGCACGTCCTGTTTGCTCATTCTGGTAGAATGCAGGAGGTTGGTTAGCGTCTCTAAGGGGCTCAGGTGCATCATTGTCAGAACAGAGAGGGACATTGCGCTTAGTAGCAATGTTGTGCAGGACAATACAGGCAAGGGTTATGTTGCATGCTTTCTGTGGTTCCGCTCTCAGGTAGTTAAGGCATGCAAAGCGCCTCTTAAGAATCCCATTTAAACGCTCAATTGCACATCTTGCTCTGCAATGCAATGAGCAGTGTTGAAGCGTGTTTGCGCCAGTGTATTAGGTGTTAGAAAAGGAGTCATCAGCCATGGTAGGAGTGGGTAGCCACTGTCTCCTAATATTATGCCATCTGGTCGGTTGGTTTGGAGGTCTCTATATAGAGCGCTCTCCCTCAGGATGCGTGCATCATGGACAGACCCAGGCCACTTGATAACCCAGTTGGTGATGATGAGGTCAGCATCACACACAAGTTGGACATTGATGCTGTGCCTCCTCTTTGTTTATAAACTCCCATTCATTCTCACGAGGTGCTTGTATATACACATGTGTGCAGTCGATTGCTCCAATAGTATTGGGCATATTTCCCAAAAGAAAAAAGCTGCGCTTGGCCTGGGCAATCTGGTTGTCCTTTGGAAAAGAAACAAATTCATTGACCAGGCTGGCCAGTGCGATTGAGACATCTCTCACCACATCACACACAGCTGATTTCACCACTCCCATATAGTCACCAACAACTTGATAGAAAGTCCCACATGCATAAAATCGGAGAGCAATGAGGATCTGGTCTTCCACAGACAGACCGTGACTCCTTTGGGTTCTGTGTTGAAGTTTTGGCCTGAGAAGGTTCACAAGGTACTCTATATCAGCCTTCCCAAAGCTAAACTGGACATACAGCTCCTCAGTGGTGTATCGCTCCAGTGGCTTGGTACGTTCAACATACACCCTTTGACGGTATCCTCTTCTGGCAAACTGGTGGTGGCGGTGGACAACACCTGCCATTTCACTGTCTCTCTGTGAATCCTCTGAGAAAGGCTGATTTATATGGCTGTGTAGTTGGTCTTTTCAAACACACCTATTACAACTGATTAGTTTTGGTTTGTGTTCAATTGAGGTAATTGGACCCAAGGCCTATAATTGATGAACAATGTTCACTATAGTAAAGCATCGGAACCATGGACTCAAGAAGCTGTAACTTCACTGCTGCTGAAACCAATGCACTTCTAGAGGGTGTTCGGTGCCATTATGGAACAATAGTGGGAAGTTTTAATTCTGCTAAGGATACCAACAAAAAGAAAAATGATGTTTGGATTTTAATCAAAGAAAATGTGAATGAGATAGGGTCTGGCCAGAGGAGGACCACAGACCAAATCAAATTGCGGTGGAAGAATCTTAAGGCTAGAGCAACAAAGGACCATGCTGAAGCCAAAAACCCACAAACAGGCAACAAGCCATTTAAGAGGGGAGACTACACAGATGTGGTCCTCGACATCATTGGAGGTGAGAAGTCGCAAGCCCTCCATGGTATTCAAGGTGTTGTAGGGGGTGGGGAGCCTTGGATTGAGGAGGAGGAGGAGAATCTGCCAGTTCCTCCTGAGGCTGATCCAGAGAGCGTATTTATATTGAATCTCAGCTCTGTTCCTGAGGAAGAAGCTGGACCCTCATTGGTTGAGCCAGTGGTAGTTGCCACAGGATCTTAGAGGAAAGGCTTGAAGCACCCTTCATCAAACAAAGATAATGATTACAAGGCACTTCTGGAAAAAGAGACTGAAAGGGCAGTAGCACAGCTTCGCCTGGCAGAGGAACAACTGACTCTGACCAAACTGCAGCAAACCAAGGCCAGACTTGAGATCTGCCTCCTAAAGGCTACGCTCAGACAAGCTGGTCTCTCCACATCAGATGGAGAAGTCTGAAATTATTGTGGAGTATTTGACATTAAGTCTTTTTTTAATTTAATACATCTATATTTGAAACTTTAATAAATATCCTCAGTGTACAGTGTTTGTGTTGTAGGTCTCAGATGAGTGGACTGCTGGAAGAGGATGGGTTTTTTTTTTTGTTTTTAGTTTTATTAAATGTGTGTATTTTCATTTCAAATAAAAATAAACTTATATTGACCCCACACTGGGTATTCTACTTGTTGCTCTTTACATATCTATAGTTCTACATTGTGATTTCCTATACTGTTTGAGCACTGGTTATCCAGATTTGGTGATCCTGAAAAGTTCCTATCCGGATCAGATTGATCCAATTCGATGTTGTCAAAAGTAAGTTGGATTATTTGATCACAGATTGCAAAAAAAGGATTACTAAATCCGGATCAATTTAACCCGGGATTAAACCTTTTGAAAAACCGGGCATGTTTTGCTATCCAGGATTAGGTGATCTGTATTACTTTTATACTGAAATTGGATTGCATCACCGTGATCCAGATAGACAATTTTTCTGATTACCAAATCCAAATGACTAATGTCAGATGAGATGACAATGTTGGCTGCTAGCTCAAAAGCAAAAGAATGGTTAATGTGTTGGTCAAAATGTGTTTACTTGAAGTGTTCTAGCTTATCTAGTTTATCTAGCTTATCTCGACGATTGGCTTATAATAGCTCATTCTCAGCAGATGCTTTGCGAACACAAAGACTTAATGCTTCGGCATCTCGCTTGTTTGGGTCTTCGGGTCAACTGGGAAAAGAGCAAACTTTGAGCAAATCAATTTCAGTTCAGAGGCTCCTGGGTAGGGGTGGGTCAATTTGATATTCAGTATTGATATTAGTCCGATATTGACGAAAATGGCCAGATCAAATATTGTAGAAGTTGGGGAGTACAATCCGATCCGAAACCAACACGGACCTTACTTACTTTCTTACTTTCTTACTTACTTACTTACTTCATTTAGCTGACGCTTTTATCCAAAGCGACTTACAATTGCTATATATGTCAGAGGTCGCACGCCTCTGGAGCAACTAGGGGTTAAGTGTCTTGCTCAGGGACACAATGGTGTGTCACAGTGGATTCAAACCCACTGCGTGCGTTGATTTGTTTACACTATGAGATTTTGTAACTATAGCAACTATAGCAGATTTTTGCTAGTTATTCGCTTATTCGGTGCATGTAAACGCACTCACTAAATCAGGGTTACATTTTTAACACTATAGGGCGTTTTCCCGGACAGGGCTCTATCTTATTAACATACTTTAAAATATCATTGCCATTGTTTCATCTCAAGATGCTCACCAGTATTGTTTTTTGTAAGGTTTGTTTGTAAAAACTACTTAAATGTCCTAATATAACTAAGGCCTAGTCCTGGATTAATCTAAACCATGTCCGGGAAACTGACCAACAGAGTGTACATTAATAGTTTACAATACGGTTTATTATATTATAATCTATATTATATATTATTTCTGTCAAGAGATCCTTCTAAAAGTCCCACACTGAACCTTTAACACTGGGGGTTTTGCTGTGCATGATAATTGAATTTTTGGCTAATTTTAAAGTTTTTACCTTTTTAAAGTTTCAATTTCATTTTTGTTCCCTTAATCCACCCTTCTGTTGGGATCAAAATAATCAGTTTTGTCAAACGTATCCCAATCTAACTAAAAAATTTATGGACAACAAAAACTCACTATTTGATACAGATAAAACCTAGATTTAATTTTGTTATCTAATCCAAATTCAGAATCCTTTTTTTCTTTTAAACAACGCATTTTGAAGATTTATTCCAATTTGATAGCCGAAATTCAATGGGCCAGTTGTTCATAAAGTTTAATCTGGATCAAAATTATCCAGATTTGGAAATTACACGTTTTGCTATCCAGGATCAGGTAAACCATCTCACTTTTGTCTTGGTTTTTCAAAGCAAAATTGGATTGGATCACCCTGATCCAAATGCACACTTTTTCAGATTAGCAAATCTGGATTAAATGGGATCACATGTCAATGTTGAATATTAGCAATGTAAGAAAGATCAGGTAGTTTGGTTTGTATGGGGTCACTAAGTGTTTTTACTTAAAAAGACAATAAAATAAAAATTAAGGGAAAGTTGTGTTGTTTTAATTTAACATTCAGTCTGTTCTTCTGTTTTGTTTGAAGTCATAAAGAGGTTAAATGTCCGGTAGTTACATTTGTAGATTGTTTAAAATTTTGAAGGTTTGGTTCCTGATGGCGGTGATTTAATGAATATACTTTACAGTGCCAAATGACAGTTAAAGGTTACTTTTGTTAAAATTTAAATTTTGGTTTGCTATTGTCTGCTGTGTGAGGGATTTATTTGGACTTTTTTTCTCAATTGACTGGAAGGATTAATATAGCCCAATGTTATACTTTGAATACTTTATCATTAAACTGAACTGAACAAAATTTCAACAAACAAATAAATTTATAAATATTACATAATACAAATGTTGTATTGTAGTTAAACTGAAGGTGTCTATGTTTTAGTAACATTTTATTGGAAGTTTTATTAAATTTTTGTTCCTGAAATCCACCCTTCTGCTGGGATCAGAATAATCCTACATTTTGGGATCAAACGAATCCCAATCTTACTAAAATGTAAAATGACGATCTGATCCAGATCAAAACCTAGATTGGATTTTGTGATCCAATCCAAATTCAGAATCCATTATTTTGTTTTGAACAACCCATTTTGAAATTTTGATCTAATCCGATAGTCAAAATCCAAATGGATTACTTTTGAACAACTGGCCGATTAAGATCAAATGGGCCCAGTTACTTAAACTTATATACACATAAATACACTTTATATAAATACTCAAGTAGTGTCCACCTCTGATACAGTGTTAGCTTATAAAGCAGAAAAATACATCCAACCATAATGATAATTAAATAAACGCTAAAAAAATGTTTTAAACGACAGTACTTGCCAATGTAATACTAATGTCACTCCCTGTCAACACGGGAAGTACCTATGTTGACTGAAATTACAGTATTACTCACAGGAAGGTGCTGGGTGTGCCAATTTCAGCCCCTGTCAGTTTCTTCCCTTTGACATTTTTTTCCTTCTCGTCAGGGTCACTGTGCACCACGTTATTCATGTGGGAATTGTTGTGGAGGCTCATGGGGTCCACCGTCGCCATCGGTTTTGTTGGTCCTAGGCACAACAACAGTTATTAGCTATGGCCTGAGAAATAGGTAAAAAAGGTAGGTAAAAAGGAGGTTAAAAGGAGGTAAAAAGAAGTGGAGATGGAGGGGATCACTTTTCGCGAGGTGGTGATCGAACTACCGGGCCAGGTGGAGAATCTTTTGTTTCAGTTTGTTTCTCTTCCGCCGGCTTTTCAGCTGGCACCCACAAACTCACAAATAGAGTGCATTTCCCTCTTCTCTCCATGTCTCCAGAGGAACTTCAGAACTGTGAATCGGCAGCAGGTGCAATCAGGAGTCCGGGTTTCCCTCATCGGGGTCCCGAGTCCCGACACCCTGCCACCCATCAGCAGAGTCAGGTGAGTGTTGCAACACCCATTGCCGATGCTCGTGTAGCTACGGCTCACACACGCTCTTTGATCTCTGTGATGCCTCTTTTTTTTAGCAATAATTTCAGCCATTTCAAGCATAATTTAAGGCATGATTTTTTTTCGGCGTTAAATAATGGAGCAAATACCAGTCATAACACAGCGAAAACATAAGTAAATCGCATTGCGTGAATCATTTTAAAAATCTCTTTCACAAAATTTTGCATTTGAAAGGAAATCTGACCTCTAGTGTCCCGTGTATGGCATACTACCCAATTGGTGCCCCTTGTCGTAATCACTACAGTGGCATTGTCAAATTTGTTATGTTACGGTTTCAAATGATAACAGACAACACTTAGATTGGAAACCCTAAATTTGGGCTAAGCACCCAATGTCTACAATTTCTGGCTCCGCCCTTGACTGTGGCTTTTATTTAATTATGTATTGTTAACATTTTGTGCTCTTATTTATGCAATTTGTTTTTGTTCTTTCTATTGTTCTTTTCATTTGTAAGTCTCTATGTATAAAATTGTGTGCTAAATGATTACATGGAAATGTATTGAGTGTTTGTATCATCACTGTGATGTTTACTCACCCATCTTTGATCTGATCATCTCTCTCTGTTTCTTCATCCTCTGCATTCGTTCTTCTGCTCTCTCTTTCTCTACTCTCCGTCTCTCTTCCATCTCCTGTAAAATCTTTCTGTCCATTTCAAAATAGCAGCCGTTGTTTTCTGTCACTGTCTCCTCTATCTTCTCCAGCAGATCTTTGATCTGAGTCTCATCACTTTTATTTTTATTGTTGAGAAGATGATATCTGTTCCCACATTTCTCCACCAGCCACTGGAGATCCTCACCTTCACTCTCAATGTGTTGCTCTATAGTTGTGTCTCCTAGAAAGTCTCCATGAGTGAAGAGCACTATAGTGTGACTCCAGACTCTCTCACCCAGAAGATCAACATAACCCTCAAATACTTTTCTATCTTCCTCTTTAAATCTTCTGTCAGCACGTATAACCAGAAGAACAATGTGAGGTCCTGGAGGACACAGAG
This sequence comes from Misgurnus anguillicaudatus, assembly GCF_027580225.2. Classification (NCBI taxonomy): domain Eukaryota; kingdom Metazoa; phylum Chordata; class Actinopteri; order Cypriniformes; family Cobitidae; genus Misgurnus; species Misgurnus anguillicaudatus. The sequence goes on along the minus strand of NC_073342.2, from coordinate 11,502,983 downwards.
ACACACTGAGTAAAATCTCTTTTTTTAGTAACTCAGAGCTCTTCTCTACAGGTTCATCAATCCACCATCCAGGAGCTTCAATCACAGTGATGTGTCTGTCTGCTACTTCTCTCTGTCTCTTCACACACTGAGCAGATGTCTTCAAGTCAAACTCCTCTCTATTCAGAATGATGTTTCCTGATGAACTCTTCCCAGCTTCTTTATACCCCATTAACACAATCCTTAGCTCTGACAGAGAGCTGCCATCTGCCGGCTCACCTATGTTAAGATAAACAGGAAATTACTGTATTTCACTACTACAGATGGAAAACAGGTAAAATAGATGTTCCCTTTTGAGGGAAAATGGGAAAATGGCATTAGCGTTTACGAATATGAAAAACTTCTAAAACTAGTCCATCTTAGGAGTAACAAGAGATTATGTAATGAGTGGCAACGGATTCTGGACTGTATAAAAGGAAAACAGCACATGTCAGCTTCTGTCATTCAACCAAGCGTCTATTGGATTGTGTCAAGCTGTCCAAAAATATATATTCTGTTAGTCAGATAGCTTAAAATAATTTAATGGCAAGTGAGGGTTTCAAGCGTTGTGTTGTTCCCTGCCCTCGTGTCACACCCAGGGGCTGGCTGCTAATAGGCTAAAGCCACGCCCCTTCTCAACTTCCACCTTGAGGAGGTCCCCAAAGCCAACCCAATGACCAGACAACACGAGAACAGGTAAGTAATAAAACAATCTTTATTTATTAAATATTTAAAATGTACTTGGGAAATGGGGAAAGGGGAATTAAAACTAATCTCCTGCTCTGCCTTCCAGGCAGGCTACGGCACAGGGGTGTAAAAGGGAAGGGGCAACGGGGGCCCAGGGGCTGGGTACCAAGGGGGAGACGTAGAGAGCAGGCTCCTGCCTGCCCCTGCTATCCGTGGCGCCCTCCTCTTCTTTCCTGGAGGCAAAGGTAAAATAGTATGAATATATGGAGGTTGACTCTCTCTACCTGCGTACCTGTGTTTCACTCTGCGGGGGCTTCACTGCCCGGGCTCATACAATTTTTTATGCTCGGCTCACTCTCCTTCCTTCCTCTTTCCACAGGCAGCAGCTGGGACGCAAAGACACAGTTATCTGGACTGGGATAGCTTCTCACCTCATCGCTGTTTACAGCTCGTGGTACGTACAATTTCCCACAGTTCGTTCTCCTGATGTTCACTCCGTGCTCTTTTCTTCACAGGTAGCAGCTGAGACACAAAGGCACGGTTATTTTGGACTTGGATGTTTCTCACCTCTCCGCTGTTTACAGCTCTTGGTAAGTATAATTTTCCCACGGCTCGTCTTCCTAATGCTCACTCTCGTTCTCTTTTTCTCCACAGGCAGCAGCTGGGACACAAAGGCATGGTTATTTTGGACTTGGATGTCTCTCACCTCTCCGCTGTTTACAGCTCTTGGTAAGTATAATTTTCCCACGGCTCGTTTTCCTGATGCTCACTCTCGTTCTCTCTTCTCCACAGGCAGCAGCTGGGACAGAAAGACACGGTTATTTCTGACTTGAATGTTTCTCACCTCTCAGCTGTGTACAGCTCTTGGTAAGTGAAATTTTTCCCACAGCTCGTTCTCCTTTCTCTGTCAATAGGGGCGAGTCGACAATGTGCGAGGTGGCGGACTCCCGACGGTTGGCATACACTGGGTGTCAGAGGGACATTAATCTCCAATCGGCGCCGGGAACAAAACCCTCTCGGCGATTATGCTGGTCAATAGAGGGGCGAACTGTCACACCATCTCACCGGGTCGAGCGCTGCCCTCTCCTCGCTACCCGTAGGGCGATCGAACACCGGACAGGGGCGCCCTTTCGTAGAGACCTCGGAGCGGCGGAACTCCTTCGCCTCTAGCTCTGCAACAATGGAAATCACACAGGTAAGGTATCAAATGCTATGACCCGTATTTGTACTCACACACACTGCCAACTTCCAAATCTTCACCGCCACTCTCCAAAATCTGCCGATATTCAGACGGGGGGTGACTTCCAGAGGCCCACGCCATCACTTTACACTTGAGACCGCACACAGCATATGATAGACAGTTTTCCTTAAGACCATTAGCCTCTCCGTCTTTCCCTCGACGAAATGGATGATACAGGGGTTCGTCTGACAAGACACACAACACTTGCATGGCAACCCACAGCAATACACAGCACCACTTCAACGTGAAAGGGTTAAAAATACAAGGACTCACCCACCACACTCAGGTGTACACAAAGAGACGCCCGTCGTCCTCCACTTCGCTTTGGTCGGATTGGGGCGATGATAATACGGCCTGGTTATTTACTCCGCTGCTGTGGCTGTTTCAATGAAAGTCCCTTCGGCTCACCTACCACGCTAGTTCAGGGGTAGGGCCGCCCTCTTTCTCCTGGAGGTATTTAGTAAGATCACAAGTCCGTCTTCTACTTCGCTTTAACACAGGAGTTAGTACTCACAGCTGTCCGCTTTCATTTACGTTGCAAAACAACAATACGTTTCCTTCTTCCTTTGTTCCTCTAGATGTGTCCCGTAAACCGTTCTTTCTTCCACCCAATAGGGCTTACTGTAACTCCAGCATCTCCACTCCAGACTACGAAAGAGAGAGAGAGAATATAGACAGCCACCAATGCGTACCGGACGAGCACAACTCCGCACCTCAACTCACACTAAGCACCCCAAACTGTGATTTAACTGTTCTTAAGTACTGCTCTGCATGCTCCTGTCTTCCAATCACCCGGCGCTCCTCTTAACAGCGCACAGCTGCGCTTGATTTACTGATTACAGCCCTCGCGGCGCTACCGGATGTCCGGTGTTTCTTCTTCTCGGCCCGGTTGGAAACTTCCGGGCGGAACCAAACTTTCCCAACTTTTGGTTCCGCCCCTAAAAGATCGTCACCTTGTGACACTCGCTTTATTGCGGCCAGATACTCTCATGTGTTTATTGTTTGGGGCCGAGCATTCCCGGGCAGCTTTATTTGATGAAGATGTTCTAGCTTTGAGGAGATAGATGTTGTTACCTTAGACCCCGTAGAAGCAGAGTCACTCTCTCATAGATATGAGGAGCTGATAAAGGTTGTAACTTGTCACGGTTAGATTAAATATCGTTTGGCCAGCAGATAAGAAAGAAGCTATATCATCCAGGAAATTAGATGAGAGATTTCTAAAAAAACAAGCGCAACCTCAACGCAGGGGGCTTCCTTTCTTTCCCGATCTCCACTCCCAAGTATGCAAATCATGGAAAAGACCATTCTCTGCCTGGGTTAACAAAAGCATGTAATCTAGCTTTTCTAACAAAGTAGGATATAAAGAGAATAGTTATGGGAAGATCCCTTAAAAGTAGTGGAAGATACTCTTGCTACATATTTATCTCCCGAGCTGGCATTGTCTCCCCCTGACATAACCCACTAAACCTACGTCTAATTTACTGGGCATAGTTTATATGGCAGCAGGTTGGGCCGGTGCTTGCATGCACACCATGGGTATTCTTCAGGCATACCAGACCAAACTGCTGGGGAAAATAAAAGTGGGTGTGGATCTTTTAAATGAGATTAGACCGGCAGCCCAAGCTATTGGTGGCCACAGAGAGGCATTGAGTTAATTTATCAGGCTTCAAAAACAAAAATATCCTTGTCAATGCTCTTTCCTCCACCAGTCTTTTTGGCGAAGCTGTCTGTTCTATCATTAACAGATTTTAAGAGGCTAATAAGCAGGCACCGTTTATAAAATCTATTCCTTATTGGACTTTTCCACAGGGGGCTGTCCATATCAGCATCAACAGAAATATAGTGTGGTCCACTTAGAGAGCTTGGGGGTCAAAAACACACACGCAGACTAAAAGCGGTAAATCTAACCTCAAAACGGTCATTATTGCTAACAGTAAGGCTGGCACTAAGAAGCCCTGTTGGTCTGTCAGGGATCTGCAAAGCACCTCCCCCTCAAGGGACAGACGAAGTCTGCTCTTCCAAAGAGCCTGCACAAATTGTTGACTTAACCCCACTGTTTATGACGCATTGGGGGCATGTCAACTTACAGTATATGGGTTCATCAGTCTCTACCCGAGATGTTTTAGAACTATGAATCCATTGTAAAATACTGTAGTAAAATGAATCAATGCCCTGCGGATCAGTCATTTCAGGGCAGCAATTTAGCGCATCTCACAACCAAACCCAGCCTCGAGAGGTTAGTCCCTCTAACACACTTCCAAATGGAGAGATGTAATAAATTGGCAGTTTCTTAGAAAAAGGGTACAGGATGCAGTTCGCTGTTCATCCCCCCAGATTTAAAGGGAAATTTCCACCAAGGTGGACCCCATGAAAACTCATGTGTTAAAAGAAGAAGTTTTATATCTCCTTACAAAGGGGCCATAGAGAATGTTTCCCCTCAAGGTTCAATCCTGGTTTTACAGCGGGTATTTTTAAGTTCTGGATAATGCATATCACATCTCCATCTTTCAGCAACATAAGGTTTGTTTCTGGGGGTCAAAGCGTGCAGGTGCTTCTGTTTGGCATAGCTTTTTCCACTTGCACATTCACAAAATGCACTTAGATCCACTTAGATGACTGGGTGGCGTGAGATCAATCTCATGAGATGGCAGTTTGGCATCGAGATATCGTCCTTGGCTATATGTAACGCATGGGGCTACGGCTCAAATTTAACCCCCCAACAAAGACATTGTTTGTTGGGGTGGTTTGGGATCCGGTGACAATGCAGGCACATCTGTCTCCCGCATGCACGAGTTAATCCTGACAGCAGTGTCCAAGATCACATTTTTATAGAATATTGGGTCTGATGGCAGCATGGTCCAATGTAATTGCTTTAAGCCTACTGCACATAAGACCTCTTCAGTGGTAGCTCAGTGGGTTTTCCCCAAGGGGAAACCCGTTCTGACTGTTCAGCCTTTGTTCCCTGTCTACATGGAACAAACGATAAGGTTACTCACGTAACCCTGGTTCCCTGAAATAACCGGAACGAGCATTGTGTCAGTTGCTGACGCTATGGGGAAACTCCTGTTTACTCCGCGATTGAAGCCTATTGGTTAAGGTCTGTAAAAATTACAGACCTATGGCATTCGAGCCCGCAAAAAGGGCAGGGCTACACCCCTTCATAGTTCAGTAGAGAGCGCCATGAGCTCACTTGCATTCGACTGAAGCGCGTGCGCCTTTTGACAATAAAGAACACACCTCTTCCCTGAGGATCTGAGCGCGATTGTCTGGGACAGAGGTGTTTAGAACTCCGTGAAACCAGGGTGGTCTGCGAGCGAACTGTAGCGAATAATTGTTTTGGATCATGTTTAGAATTCAGTCCGGCATGCCGGGAGTGGATTGCCAAGCGTGAAGTTTGACGGCGAGCGTCGACATGCTTATGGATGTTGAGCTGTGTGTGTGTGTGTGCATAGAGGAGGAAATTTGCTCTTTTTGTGAAAAGTAAAAAATGTGTTTTTCACTGTTGCAGAGAAGGGTTGTCTAGCGCCCGAAGGGACTGAAACACAAGAGACTGGGCGAGACCCAGGCAGAGGATGCACTTGTAGTGGAGATTTGCCACGGGCAGAGGGGCTCGGCATGAGCCACAGTGCCGAAGCGACATTATCTCAACGTGCTTCTGCTCTTTTAGATAGAAATTTCTATGCTCAACCGGAAAGCGGCAGGGGGATACGCCAGGCGTTAAATCCGCTGCAGGGCTTGTGTCGACGGCGAGTAAGGCTTCTTCTTCTTCGGAGCAGCGGGAGGTTCGCACTGAAGGAGAATGAAAGTGAGCTCATGGCGCTCTCTCCCGGACTATAAAGGGCGTAGCCCCGCCCCTGTCGCGGGCTCGAATGCCATAGGTCTGTAATTTTTACAGACATTAACCAATTGGCTTCAATCATGGAGTAAACAGGAGTTTCCCCCATAGCGTCAGCAACTGACGCAATGCGAAGTGAACCGTATTGAAAGGGAACCTTTGATGCAACAGAAAAAGATTAACATCTAACTATTAAACTTAATTATAAAACATACCTTAAAGCTGATATGTTTTTTATTTTAAATGAGAGCTAGTAATTCATATTTGTCTTTAGTATGGCACATGTGTATTATTAACATGTTTATGGGATGATTTATAAATCATTTGCCAAGACTTTAAATTAATGCGACATACAGTGCATTTTTAGGGCAAATAACAGGTCTCTGCATCAGTTGAGTATTTTAAACTGTTACGCTTTTTTTTTTTTTTTTGTATATAATATGCCATCACAGATTAAGTAATGCATCATGATGCCTTGCGCACGAGTAACCGGCAGTCTATGGTGAAAACGCTGGAAAAGTAAAACTGAACACACAATGTCAACGTAGGCTAAATGTGTTTGCTGGTATGCATTGATACATTATTGACTTAAACTTAATTTCTGAAGATGACAGGCTTATGAGGTAAACGCAAAAATATAGTTAAAGTATTTTTATCACACTGTATCTGTCATTGTATCTGTCATATTATAGCATTTTCCATTTTGGTTAAAGTAACTTTACTTATTTATTATTCAGTAATCGCGTTTGCATCACAAATATAAGCAGTGAAACTACATCAACAACTTTGCACTCAAATTGTTTTTTTTTTTTGGCGCTGAAATGAATTTTTAAGCCATTGATGGTGTTATGATGAGTAATAATGTAACTAGTTTTAGTTATATTGCTTACCTGAGTCCGTTTTAGACATCTTATCCCAGTAAAAGTTTCAGAGTAAATCCAGTTTCACCCACCTCCTTTTACTTTCAGTTTTTCAATTACATTAACAAAGACGCATATGGGTGGAGTCGCTCCTAATCTTGTTTTCAGGTGTACAGAAGGATGTTTATGACAGAAAACAGACAAACTAAATATGCTGTAACTCTATGACTTAATAAACCATCAGAAAGCATATCAGATCTGACTGAGGTATAATGATAAAAAGAACAATACATCAGTGACTTGAAATTATTAAATATGTAATTGTTTTTAAAGCAGATATTCAGGTTTTTGGAGTCATTGCAATATACAAAAGGCACTTGGTTGTATGGGGCGTTGCCATATCATTCCCCGTCACTTTGACAAGTGAAATCCTTTTCACATTTGGCTTTAAATTTTGGTCAATGACATGACAGTATATTTGTGTCAGGGTGCATTATGTACTATAAAAGTAGCTTGCTTGTGTTTTCAAAATACTTGTCTTGTCAAAAGAAGTGCCTGCTGCACACGCGTTAAAACCGTTTATGATAAAAGAGAGGCTCACGTTCACAAAATACACGCAACACATTCACTTAACATACAAAATGATAGGCTTGTGAGAAAAACTTTATATTTTAAGCTTTAAGCGAGTTACGATGCATATGTAATGTAAACAGACTACAACAACTCAATCGCATTGTTTCTCACGTGTCTCTACTGTGTTTCATCACAATTCATATTACGACTAGTCATGAGATACATAACATCCAATGCGATAACACATGCCGCCATGTTTAAATTGTCTTTTTAACTTTGTAAATGTCTTGTCTCTATCATAAAAAGCTATAAATATGTTTTTCTCACAAATGTATTGTTTTGCTTCGGAAGACATTTATTAATCCACTGGGTTATGTATGGATTACTTTGGTGATGGATGGATATACTTTTAAGCTTTGAAAAACATTGATCCCAGTCAATGCCACTATAAAGCAAAAATATAAATACAACATATAAATGTAAAGAACCAGAAAATTATTTAATATAACTCTGATTGTGTTCTGTTAAAAAAGTAATAGATAACTTCTTGGATGACATAATTGAAAATAATCAGTCAATTTTCATTTTGTTGGGAGGAGTAATCCTTTAACTCATTCGAATCATCAGACAGTCATCTTGTTGCTTTGACTGAATTCAGTTTATAGATCAAAATCCCTGGTGGTAAATCAACAATGCTCAGTCTTATGTATTTAAGTACACTGATGATCCTGAATATATTATAATATATTATTATTAATAAAATAATGAAGTAATGCATAAAGTGATAATTGAACATTACTGATGATATGTGCTGTTAACAAGCAGAAGGGTAAAGATAAACTAAAACAAAGACGTCAAAGCAACAAGATGACTTGGTTCAGACAACTCAACCCTTTTAAAATGTCTTTTATTTAACGGTGCATTTTATCCTTTATCTTAGACAAAGCAGGCCATGTTAATTTCATTTAATACATTCTGGAACAAATCTGGGTCCACTTATCATTTCTACTTACAAATTAACATTTCTGTTCTGCTTCGTTTACAGTCTTTGGATGAGATCTAGACCGAGAACTAATGCGTATTCTAGGACAGAACTAAGTGTTGTGGCCCACAGGTGAGACAAACTTTGCTACTTGGTATCTGTTAGACACAATACATTGAAGAAGAGCCCATTCATATTATATTTAAACTTGGTCCACTACCCTTTGATTTTTGGTTCATTCACGCTGCCAATGATTTTCCGGAATCTGTGTTTATGCCGTAAAGACACATGATGTGTTTAAAGTCCTGCACTTGATAGGTTTTATTCACAGTGTCTGAAGGTTGTTTGTTATTGGTTATTTCTCTCTGCAGAAGACTGCATTTTTGTTTATGATAAGACTATAATGGAGTGCAATGACGCACATGCATTTTGTTTAATATAAGCTCATGTGAGCGCCGGATGCGCTAGAACTGTTATGCTGCTAAATGATCTCTGCTTCAGCGTGGATAGTGACAAGCTCCCTGATTTCTGCTTCAGTCCAATTTGCCGACCTTTGTAAAACCCTTGTTTTAAAGAGCTGAACTTCATGTTGCTCACTACCACACGCCCCCTACGCCATTGTTTCTCCATCTCATTCACAAAGAGGGCTTTCCAGGTATCTTACGGTAATGTTACTAGGTCCTCTTTCCTCAAACAATCCCAGAACATCTACAGCACATGTATGCGTTCACACAAATGCCTGTCTGTCAATTTTACGGATATTTTCAGGGACAAAAATGCTGTGTGAATAAGGTTATACTTTACTTGATTACACGAACACTGATGCAAGCACTTGTTCAACACAGTTTGGTGGTAAGCAAGTGGGTGACTGTTATCTTTAGATATCTCTAACAATAAAGTGTATAATTTTCAAGACATTTGCATTAATTCCTTCTATAGCACTCATTTTAAGTATAGCTCAGGATGCACAGAAGAATTAACACTGTTTATAATGCACAGCCAGACACATTCAGGAATGCAACAGCACAGTAGACCAATTGTTTTATATGCTTACATAAAGTACTGTATGCTTTGTGGACCTTTTTGATTATCTATCCAATATACACGATTGTTCATGTTTGCCATAGGCACCTAAATTTATATATAAAAATGTGATCACCGTCAGGACTCTGCCTTGAAGTCTTATGTTATATTTGTATTTTGTCATGGTGGCAGAGTTCTGGCAGTCCCAGGCCTTATGTGGAGGTTCATGCCTTGTTTTTGTGTGGCATGTGCCTCTGGTGTCTTGTCTTGTGACCCCGCCTCCTCGTTCTCCTGCTTATTAGTAATCATTGGTTTTCTCCCATCACCTGTTCCCGCTCGTTATCTTGTATGGTATCTTCTATTTAATGTCAGTGTCTCTTTAGTTCTGTGCAGGTTCATTGTTTGCTGTTTCTCGTGTTGCGTGTACATTTATAATCTAGTTACCAAGTCAAGTATTAGTGTTATCTGTCAGAGTTATATGTTTCATGTTGTGTACCCGCTCGTGGGCTTTGTTTTGTCTAAATAAAGTGTTTTGTGTTTTTCCCCCGACATCGTTTGCATCTGGGTTCATTCGTTCTCAAATCCTGACAGAATGAACCTGCCAAAGCTGAACCCAGCAACGGTGTCGGGGTCAACTGCTTCACCATCTGTGTGGCTTCTACAGCCCGTCGTAGTGCGCCCAGTACCAGACTGGCTGATCAGGAGGAGCCGTGAGCGAGTCTACTCCGAGTTATGGAGAGCCGCCTGTTATTCGGATCCGGACCTTAAGGAGTTGGCGGTAGTGATGGGCAGTCTGGCTCTTTTCATAGATTCGGCTCTTCTGGCTCGGCTCCCTTAGAAGAGCCGGCTCCCCTGCATGCGTCTGAAGATTCGGCTCTGCTCGTTCGCTACAAAGAATCAGCTCTTAGAGCCGCTCGTTCGCGAACGACCCATCACTAGTTGACGGTCTCTTTCGGCCCTATCCTCGGCTTGGCCGCTGTTTGGGTTCCTTTTGGGATGGCCAAGCCCGCGCCGCCGACAGAGCCTGCGCAGCCCGCGCAGCCACAGCCAGAGCCCGCGCAGCCACAGCCAGAGCCCGCGCATTCCGCGCAGTTGACCCGTCCTGCGCATTCTGCCCCGTTGACCCAGTATGCGCTATTGGTGACTGAGCGGCCGAACCCAGTGAGGTCGGCGTGGCCACAGCTGCGTCCTCGCCCTGCACCCCCTTGGACAATATTCTGATTACATCATGGACTTAAGTGTGTTTAGTTTTGTATTTTATCTTGTTTTTGGCACCTTTTGTTATGTTTCATTCTGATGTGTTCTTAGTCTTGTCATGTTTATTGTCTGTCCTATGTTCTTGTCTTGTGTGTTCCCTTTTGGGACGCCAGGTGGCGTCCCTTGAGGGAGAGCTACTGTCAGGACTCTGCCTTGAAGTCTTATGTTATATTTGTATTTTGTCATGGTGGCAGAGTTCTGGCAGTCCCAGGCCTTATGTGGAGGTTCATGCCTTGTTTTTGTGTGGCCTGTGCCTCCGGTGTCTTGTCTTATGACCCCGCCCCCTCGTTCTCCTGCTTATTAGTAATCATTGGTTTTCTCCCATCACCTGTTCCCGCTCGTTATCTTGTTTGGTTTCTTCTATTTAATGTCAGTGTATCTTTAGTTCTGTGCAGGTTCATTGTTTGCTGTTTCTCGTGTTGCGTGTACATTTATAATCTAGTTACCAAGTCAAGTATTAGTGTTATCTGTCAGAGTTATATGTTTCATGTTGTGTACCCGCTCGTGGGCTTTGTTTTGTCTAAATAAAGTGTTTTGTGTTTTTCCCCCGACATCGTTTGCATCTGGGTTCATTCGTTCTCAAATCCTGACAGAATGAACCTGCCAAAGCTGAACCCAGCAACGGTGTCGGGGTCAACTGCTTCACCATCTGTGTGGCTTCTACAGCCCGTCGTAGTCCGCCCAGTACCAGACTGGCTGATCAGGAGGAGCCGTGAGCGAGTCTACTCCGAGTTATGGAGAGCCGCTTGTTATTCGGATCCGGACCTTAAGGAGTTGGCGGTAGTGATGGGCAGTCTGGCTCTTTCCATTGATTCGGCTCTTTCGGCTCAAGCGCTGGCTCTACATTTTAGTGATGGCAGTCCGGCTCTTTTCATAGATTCGGCTCTTCTGGCTCGGCTCCCTTAGAAGAGCCGGCTCCCCTGCATGCGTCTGAAGATTCGGCTCTGCTCGTGCGCTACAAAGAATCAGCTCTTAGAGCCGCTCGTTCGCGAACGACCCATCACTAGTTGACGGTCTCTTTCGGCCCTATCCTCGGCTTGGCCGCTGTTTGGGTTCCTTTTGGGATGGCCAAGCCCGCGCCGCCGACAGAGCCTGCGCAGCCCGCGCAGCCACAGCCGGAGCCCGCGCAGCCACAGCCAGAGCCCGCGCATTCCGCGCAGTTGACCCGTCCTGCGCATTCTGCCCCGTTGACCCAGTATGCGCTATTGGTGACTGAGCGGCCGAACCCAGTGAGGTCGGCGTGGCCACAGCTGCGTCCTCGCCCTGCACCCCCTTGGACAATATTCTGATTACATCATGGACTTAAGTGTGTTTAGTTTTGTATTTTATCTTGTTTTTGGCACCTTTTGTTATGTTTCATTCTGATGTGTTCTTAGTCTTGTCATGTTTATTGTCTGTCCTATGTTCTTGTCTTGTGTGTTCCCTTTTGGGACGCCAGGTGGCGTCCCTTGAGGGAGAGCTACTGTCAGGACTCTGCCTTGAAGTCTTATGTTATATTTGTATTTTGTCATGGTGGCAGAGTTCTGGCAGTCCCAGGCCTTATGTGGAGGTTCATGCCTTGTTTTTGTGTGGCCTGTGCCTCCGGTGTCTTGTCTTATGACCCCGCCCCCTCGTTCTCCTGCTTATTAGTAATCATTGGTTTTCTCCCATCACCTGTTCCCGCTCGTTATCTTGTTTGGTTTCTTCTATTTAATGTCAGTGTATCTTTAGTTCTGTGCAGGTTCATTGTGTGCTGTTTCTTGTGTTGCGTGTACATTTATAGTCTAGTTACCAAGTCAAGTATTAGTGTTATTTGTCAGAGTTATGTTTTATGTTATGTACCCCCTCGTGGGCTTTTGTTTTGTCTAAAAGTTTTTTTTGTGTGTGTTTTTCCCCCGACATCGTTTGCATCTGGGTTCATTCGTTCTCAAATCCTGACAATCGTATGATTAATACATTTTTTGGATGTTTCCATTTAGGTGATCCTAAAGCAACAAAGAGGAACCATGGAGAGGAAGAAGTGGTGTCCAGATGTTTAAAAGGCGGGAAACAAAGGCAACCAAGAGAAACCTCTAAGGTTTAAAGGCGCTGCTTGCAGACAAGTGTAGGAAACAAAGACAGAAGACCTGACGAGGATGTTTTATGATTTAATGTTTTTGTTATGTACATGCACATTATTATTTGCAATATATTTCGAAGATACACAAATATGTGACCTTGTATATGAAATCCAGGCTACTGTCTTAACTAATCTAATGACATCTAAAGTTTGAATTTACTGATTTAACATTGAGTTCAGTCTTTGGCAGGACCTTACTCAGTCAGTATTGAAGATGTCAAGATTATATTTTCAGAGAATGTTTTCTGTATTGTGTAGGATGATTTTTATGTAGAAAACAGTAAGTCACAAAGAAATACTTTGCTGGGTTTTCACAGGCTGTGTCCCATTTGTACAACATATGTGAATTATCTTGAGACTAAAACTTCTGAAATCCAAACTGTTATATTTTAGCATTTCAAATGCATCCACCCTTTGCCTAGAATTTGAAATATACCCTTGGGTTTTTCAGTAATTTTTTGAGATCTCACCCCAAGATATTTTTAAAGAAATTTCCATGTATTATGGGCTTGAATTACTTGTTTATTATTTTGTCCAAGTAATTTGAAAAAAAGTTTTAAATAAAATTTTAGTTCTCAATTGAAATAAATGTATATGTTGAGACTATTTTTGTCCACAAACGTAATTGAATCATACACCTTAAGAGTATATTATTTTGAAGGGTATAAGAAATAAGTGTTTAAAAACGTTTACACAGTAGTATAGCAGTGTATAATAGTTACAGAATATGTAATTTATGTGTGACACATCTAAATATTCTGTTACTGATTTATCCAAGTTGTTTATGTATTTTATTTGTCAAATGAATAAATTTGCAACTGTTATTGACAGTGGTGTACTTGTTCTTAGTTATTATTGCACAGAAGCACATTATTCTGAATAAGTGTGTATGAATAAAGGTTTAAATTAATAAATAAATGCCCGGTAAAACCCCTGCAGAGCGGCTGAAATTGCATCTTTTAAACATCGGCCCGAGGGCATTTGCGACGAGATGCCGACATCTAGACGACACCTTCCCAATTAGCAAACGCTCCCTGAGCGACATCTTGCCGATGGAACTTTGAAAGTCGGCACAACGTCGGCCGGATGTATGTGTGCTGTCTGGGATGTTTATAACAGAAAACAGACAAACTAAATATGCTGTAACTCTATGACTTAATAAACCATCAGAAAGCATATCAGATCTGACTGAGGTATAATGGTAAAAAGAACAATACATCAGTGACTTGAAATGATTAAATATGTAATTGTTTTTAAAGCAGATATTCAGGTTTTTGGAGTCATTGCAATATACAAAAGGCACTTGGTTGTATGGGGCGTTGCCATATCATTCCCCAAAGCGTCACTTTGACAAGTGAAATCCTTTTCACATTTGGCTTTAAATTTTGGTCAATGACATGACAGTATTTTTGTGTCAGGGTGCATTATGTACTATAAAAGTAACTTGATACATTTGTGACATCTCACTTTATTCTATTTGTATACACTTTTAAGTATTTTTAATAATGAATACACTGTAAAAAATATATTGGAAACAGTTTGTTCAAAGAAGAAATAGTATTAAACATTAGTAAGTCTGTCTTTACAGAATAAAATGCTAATAAACAGCCTCATGCAAAGCATTCACAAGCATTGGGAACCAGAAATCCTCAGCAACCTTTTACATTTTTTTCTGATTTTGGTTCCTAGAAACACTTTGCATAATGCTGTACTTTTAGTTTTTCTTGTAAAGATAAAGTCTTGTTAATGTTTAATGTTCATTTTCTTTTGGTATCTCAAACTTATAAAATGGAAGGCGGGGCACCTGTCCTAAACAACTGTTAAAGTGGTATACTTTGGCATTATTTTATGTTTGAAACCCATCCTGAAAACAAATATATCCACAATCACAGTCATAGGCCTTTTATTAAGAAGTTAACACGTATAAACTGTAAACATGATATCAAATCTTCCATCCTAGGTGGTCTTTATGGCAGAATGAAAGTTTGTGGATTACGCTTAAATAGTGAAGAAAGCTACTTTACTCTAACTAGTAAGCTGGTACCCTTTCTGTGTCAGGTGGTACAACCAATTTAAAACATAGAAAAAATTCTATTTTCAAAAAATGTATAGTTGATATCACAGGCAAAAGCTTATACCAGCATCCAAGTAGAAGTCTAATAAATGTAAATTTATTGCAGAGGTCAGGTGGTGCAACCAGAAAGTCAAAGGGTGCAACTGCTTTGAATAAAATAAAAAAAGTTGTGTTAAAATGCAAATCAATGTATAACCATATAACTAATGCATTTTAATGTATTTTGTTGTTATTTTATCTTTCAAAATTTGTCTTTTTTATGTGTTATTTTCTTCATTATAAATTGCGTTACATTTCTTTAATTTCATCTGCATTATTTTGTTCATTTATTGCTAAAGAGTAACTAAACCGTAAACCAACTTTTTTTGTTAAGGATCTGTAAGAATGGCACTTTATTAGTGCTGTTCATTGATTTTAGTAACTTTTTTGACATTTGGATATAAAGTGTTTCAATACTACAAAATATGGTGTAAAAACTTCTTAGTGCTTCCATCTTCAGGTTGAACGGTGGCTACTGCAGTTGAATTTTCCCATTGGATGTTGGGTCCAAAAAATACCTTGTGAGGTAAGCAGGTTCAAGCTCACCACGCCCTTGTTACAATCTCAACACACACTTTTTTACGAGTTTAGTTCGTCCCCTCTATCTCCGTTGGTATCTTCCCACTTTTCTTGCATTTTTCAAATATTGCCAGTGGGTGGAGTCAGGGTCTGACCAGGAGTAGTTACTCTTTAATAACTTTAAGATCATGGATGGGTTCTTTGTTCCTTCGATTCCTGAATGATCCTCACACTCAGAAGTGTAATGTGAAGATCATACTGTCAACCTCCCCGTTTTTCCAGGAATCTCCCGGGATATCATCAGGGGCGGCGCCAGCCGATTTTGCCGGGGCTTCAGCCCCGAATGTTTTCAGTCAAGCCCCGAAAGTAATTACTGTCATTGAGGGGTGCTGACCACTGCCAGGTCTCCCAGGTTCGGCTCCTCAATAAAAAACAGCAGATACAAATACTGCATGTCGATTTTCATTGGCTCTTTTTTAGACACACAAAGAATATTGGTTTCTCTAAGCGAGTTCCGATTCATCTGTCACTGACGTGATGTCTTCATTCCCTTCCCTAAGACGTTTGTCTACTGTTGTGAATCTGACATTTTTAAATCCTGTAAGGCTGAATTGACTGGAAGAGGGGATGTGAATTTTGAAGTTTATGAATGCCAAAACCCTCACAAATTAAGTTACTCCATAACAATTTCATGTTAATACCGTCTGATACACAGAAAAATGGTTCTAAATGAAAAATATACAGAAAATGTATACAGGTTTTGTCCTGGATCATTCACACTGCCAATGATTTTTCAGAATCCGTGCGGGCATTCACACATGATACCGTAAAGATCCTGTAAAGACACGTGACGTATTATTTCCAGAGTGTCTGAAGTTTGCTAATTATCTGTGATTTCTCTCTCAATAAAACCACACAAATGCATTTTAGTTTATGACGAAGATCATAAGGAGCGCGTGATACGCTGTCATGCTGGTGAATAATCTCTGCTTTAGCGTGGATAGTGACGAGCTCCCTGATCTCTGCTTTAGTCCAGTTTGCCAACATTTCTCATTGTGAATGTTGAACTGCTTTTAAACTCGGTGTCAAAGTGCTGAATCATAACTTCTGGTTGAAATGACACTGCGTCCTCACCACAGCACTCCTCTTGCGGCATTGTTTCTGCGTCTTGTTTACATAGAATGCTTTCCAAAAATGTAACAAGGTCCTCTTTACGGGTAGATTCTAGAACATTTATGGGGACGTATTTCTGTTCACACAGAAGCCTGTCTGCCAATTTTACGGAAAATTTTGGGGGTTTTAGATGGATGGAAAGCTCTTTATTACAGAATTTATGTTAAGTTAGGGACAATTTATTTTATTAATTTTAGGTGAAAAACAGCATTACAGATTCTTTTTTCTCCTTATTTATTCTGTTTGCCTCTTCTTAAAAAACTCAAGACCCTGGCTGGGTTCTTTGTTGTTTTGATTCCTGAATGTTCCTCAGACTCAGAAGTGGAGTGTGAAGATCCATCAGCAAAGTGGAGAGGTTGATCTCTAGAGCGTGATGATGCAAAAACTGAACTGCTGTCTCCACTTGATCGAGATCTGAACGAACCAAAACCAGAACTTCCCAGAGAGACTTTATCAGACATCTCATCTCCTCTCACTGAAAATAATGATTAAAATAAGACTGTTAGATAGTAAGAAAACATTTTTTACCAGCATCATATTTAGAGGAATTTTGTCATGTTTTTATTCAATTAATCAACATAATAACTTATATTAGACAAGAGCGTCCTACGCCCGAGTCACACTGTCTGTGCTGTACAAGTTTTTATCATTATGTTTTGGTACATTATGATCCCAGTGAGATCTTGGGTAAAAACCACGACACAGCAGTCTTTTATGTTTGACTTTGGTAACAGAATGTTAAAGTTGATTCTGTATATTATTTACTATTGAGTAGGCTATGGCAGGGTATCATAACAAAGCTTATAATTAAAGGTCATGTTCTTTCTGATCCCATTTTTTAAACCCTATATTGTGTAATGTTGCTATAATAGCATAAATAATACCTACAAAATGATAAAGCTCAAAGTTCACTGCGAGGCGATATATTTTCTTTAACCAAATTCCCCTTTCAAAGCCTACAACGAACAGCCGGTTTGGACTACAGCCCTCTACTTCCTGCTTTAATGACGTCACTAGAACAGTTTTTTGACTAAACTCCGCCCACAGGAATACGTCAGTCGTCAGTTAAGCTAACGGCAAGCTAAGCTGCTATCAAATCACAACACACTAAACAAACTACACAATCAGAACTCAATACGTATTTCTGAAGGAGGGACTTCATAGAACAAGGAAGACATCAGCTCGTTTTTAGGACAGGGAAAACAGTGGATACAGATAAGTAAGTTGTGTGGAAAAATAGCGCATTTTTTTTTTACACGTGAAACATGAACACATGTTATATTGCGCACTGTAAACACAATCAAAGCTTCAAAAACACACAAAGAACGGGAGCTTACCAGAATAGCAGGAATCTATACTGAGAATCCGGGCAATATGGCCCAGCTTGTCAGTGAACTACAGATCTGTGTAGTAAATGCCGCTCCATCTGAAAACAGCTGGTGGCGATTTACTACTAATCAAGGAACCAGCATTACTGAGGAGATGTGCGTGGTATCGCATGCAATTTATCGTGCAGCCCTACTATTGTTTATGATAAACTCAGTAAGCCGAGTGTGCATAAACAAACCTCTTCTCCACTGATGACTCATTTCAATATCTCTGATTGGCTGTAACATTAATGCTCAACAGACACATCTGTGATTGGTTGTAATGGGGATTTGTCAGACTAATAGTTCATTGGTGGTCACTGCATTCAAATAATTAAAAATTATATTTACTAAATTAATACTGTGTTATTACTTGATCCACCTCCAAAGTTGATAGGTTCATCTCTTGAGCGTGATGATGCAAAAACTGAACTGTTGTCTCCAACTGACCGAGATCTGAATGAACCAGAACTCATCACAGAGACTGTTTCAGATATGTCATCTCCTCTCACTGAAAATAATAATTAAGAAAGAAGACTATGAGATAGATTGAGAACAATTAGAAACAAAGATTTATTTTTTGTTTTCCTAATTACATACAACATATACTATAGTAAAAGACTTGTGTTTAACCCAAAAGACAGGCTTGTATTAAAAGGGTAAACATGGGTTTTCTTTTACAGTTGTTACATTCTTGTTCTCTTTCCCATCACAGAAAAACGGATCAACAACTACAACACTATTTCCCCAGAGGACTATGTACTCTACAATATCTACCAAGATGGATGTCCTCTGAAGGAACATATTGAGGATTTTATGTACAATGCACATTTGGTGAGCTGGAGTGATAACACCTTAATTACTGCTTTCGGTTGGCGCTAGATGATTATTTGCAAATGATTGTTTCTCCAGATCAATGCTATTTACATTTTATGGATTTCTTACATTATGTTTTTCAATTTAATGGCTGTAATTTCAAGGTTGATATTGTTCCTGAGAGCAAATTAAATTCATCCAGTTCCAGCTCGTTCTCCTGATCATCACGAGGGTCCGGCTTGCCTTCATGATTGTCACGAGTATCCGGCTCGCTCTCCTGATGGTTGCGAGTGGTGGGCTCGCTTTCCTAAATGTTGCGAGTATCCAGCTTGCTCTACTGATCGTCGTAAGTGCGATACTCTCTGAGTCTCCACAAGGTTCAAACTATTTTCACAAGACTCTAAAGATGAACTATTGATTGACTTTGAACTTCGTCCAGTAACACCACTGTGTCCCTGTGAGTAGTTATACATTTATAGATACTAGTGAACTGTTTTTTTGAATCCTCTTTGCCACCCGAACTGTGTTATGTAGTGATGGGAGAAACTAAGCTTTTCGAAGATTCGCAAATGGATTCAGTTTTTCGAAGCTTTCGAAACACCACGACACCAAACATTTTACACTTTTTACAAAAATAGCAAGAATTTTCTAGAAAAATTAGATTTTAAGCAAAATAAATTATTTAACATGATTAAACCATAAATAAAAGTGTATTATGTATATTTAGTTTTATTTAGTGCAAACAGATCATTAAACTAACTCAAACAAATCATTAAACTAACTAACTTTTTAATTATGCACATGTTTGTCATTAAATCTGTCTATAAACAAAAAGTAGACAAAATGGTAGTGACTCGCATAATCTCATGTGTAATCAGAGTTTAGTGTTAAGGAAGTGTCTTGTGTGTATTTTGTGAACGTGAGCGTCTTTCTTATCATAAACGGTTTTGATGCGTGTGCAGTAGGCACTTATTTTTGACAAAACACGTGATGTGATGCGCATGTGATGCGCAACAAACACAATTTTTGAAAACACTGGCAACACACGACAGTACGAACATATATTTTTAATTTGCGCCCCTCGGAAGAGCAGTCACGAACCGCCACTGCTCATGAAGCAGTGTTTCAAAAGCGACCATCACATCGCTGGTGAACTTGTACATAATGAAAGCTAATTGCTTCTAGTGCCCACTGGCGAACCTGTACCCAGTCCAGTGCCCACTGTGGTGGTTGGGATTCCTGTTGTTAATCACTGTCACCTGACACAATCACCTGAAATGGTATATAAGTCTGCCATTTGTAAAGTGTTGATGTCCGTTCTCCTTTGTGTCACAATCTGTTATGTGTTACTATAAGTTATGGTTTGGATGTGAAGTGAATACTATGCCTTTTGTGTTGTTAATTTTCTACTCCTCGTCATCACTCTCCTTGGTCTCATACCAGAACCGTAACAACAGTAACTATGAAATTGTTATTCTCAATGAAAATTGCAGGATTTAGCAACTGAGTCAAATAAGATTACATTTATAAATCTTCATCTATAAAATTATAAATATTTATTTGATTTATATCTATAAATCTTTATTTGTGTATTAAATCACTCGCTCCTGGCTTGTGCACAGATTGACCACAGATGATGCTCAAACACCTGCAGATAACAGCCCCTTATGAAGATATTTTGTACAAAATGTATATATCAAAAACTCTCAGTGCCAAACAACTGTCCCTACTTTAATCACTACTCGACACAGTCATATAAAGGTGCCAAAGAATGCATTAAAATAATCTACTAAATTGTTCTCTATGGGTGCGTTCACACGACAAAATTTCGGGAGTGACAACCGTATTTACATACAGGTGTGAGTCTGGAAGTGTCCTGTTCAGACAGCAAATTAAAGACTCAAATAGAATACTGCCTGTATGAACGAGCAACCGACCTCGGTCCGTGTACGTTTTATTCATTTGATATCCTATCTGAAATCATGTAAAGAGAAATGGGAAATTGGTTCGTTTTTTCGTTTTTCCGTTTATTTCATAAAATGGAAAATTAGATTACGGCTCGATTTTTCATTTTTCATTTGTGGATTACAAATCAGTAAATAGGTTCTATATTTCATTTACGCCTCTGGTCGGCGCTGAAACGCCCCCTTCATCTGATTGGCCAAACCGCGGCCCGGCTTCCTTGTGTCAGGCAGAATAAGAGTCCTTCAAGTTCGCGACGGAAAGCAGGGCTCACTGATAACTCCGCATGATATTTGATGAAGAAATATATTTCTAAACACATTATTAATGCTGCTGTGAAGCTTTGCCTCTAATGTACAAAACTTGAGAGATCGCAAGCGGCCAGCGGCTCGGCGGAGTTTTGCCCATCGTTTTTCCAGCGGACCACCAGCGGCAGCCGCAGAGGTCCGCGCTGGTTACCAGTAATGTTTGCTAGCTGCCCACGGTCGGTCCGTGGTTTATAATCATTTAATCACGCTAACCAAATGTCTTTCAACACAATAATAAACAATTTACATCAGCAACTGCAGATTTATTATTGTCAGTAAACAGAATAAATATCCAAATGCATATACATTATTTATCAGATGCAATAAAAACCAACGTGACTTAAATAAAAACAACCAGTTTACACTTTTCTGTACCCATGCAAAGTAATCCATGATTTTACATTTGCAGTAAAACATGGTAAATATAAAATCAACCATGGTTTTACAACAATAATAAAGAATAAACATTCTCTTACAACAGCATAGGTTAGAATTACATTTTAGTAACCACAAACTTTACCATGATTTAAAAATGTATGGTTACCATGGTTTCACTCCAGCATTACTACAATACTACTATACTGCCCTACAAAGCCAAAGCACAGTAACTATGCATTTGGGATCAGCATTCATAAACAGGGTATCAGCATTCATAAACACTTTTGTGAGGATATCTTAATTCTTAAAACAAGCTTATTTGCATGCATTTTTGTAAAATTGAAATCAAGTGTTTGCACATTATTTTCTATTGCATTGACTGACCTATATGCATTTGTCTGCTCCTATGCATCTGTTATTTAATTGTTCCGCAGTAATTAAAGGAATACAATTTTCATGAAAATGGCCTAGATAAAAACAACTGAACATTCCAATAAAAACACAATTTATTTAATATTTTCAATGTGTTAATACGGATTTTAAAGACAGTCTCTCTTTTAAATCCGGCACTGTACAAAATGATTCAGTGGCTTTGTAAATATCACTCAAATAAATGATTAAATTATCTTAATAAAATGTCACTTAGGGGGGTTTGGCAAACCAAAATAAATGACTACAAATTTTTTTGTGTTTAAAACGTACATACCAAAAAAGTGTATATATCAAATAAAAGAAGTATTTAACTAACATATTATTTTTAATGAATAACATATCCTTAATATTTCTTGTACATTTGAATCAATATATTTGTAAATGTCACACTTATATAAGATTTTAAAACTGTAGCCTATTGCTAATTTCAAATTAATTTTATTTGTATCTATCTTCAACTTACAAAAAATGAGTAAGTTTCACGCCTAACTTTAACTATGATTTACTTAACATTTTGGTGAAACATTTTTACATTACATTTTACATTACATTGAGTAAATGTAGGCAAAAAATTTAGATCAAACATTTAGTAATTTAAAAAATACAGAGCCAACGGGTTTTAATCAGCAGCAGAGGAAACTGCGCCTCTCAGAAGTGTTGAATTTATAAATATTTACAGTTATGTCACAGCGGACAGCCACCGTCAGTTGCCGTCGGTGTGTGTACATTCATAGAAAATAATGTTTGATTTTTAATGGCGCTTCTCGTCCGGTGTGCGGCCCCCTTCAGACGCGTTTCAGCCCCACTCCATGCTCACCAACTCTCTCGCGAAGCCTCTGTGCCAAGTTTTGATCTCACCCGTCTAATTATGAATCTCCACTGACTGCATGCAATTAGTAGCCTATAGGTCAATACAAAATTTAAAATATGTAAATTTAAATAACGCTATCTTTACAGTGTAAGCAGGATGCGGCTGATTATGCTGTGATTATGCCGGCGTTTCTTGGGTGGCAAGCCACCAGCGGCTTGCCGCTGCTGGACCACCGTTGCAGTGGCAAACCGCTAGGTTTCTACTGAAACTAAGAATTATAATAATTTTATGAAAATACATGAAAATAACATGAGACTGCATATAGGGCTTATTTAACGAAATACATACATTTTTTTAATATTTCAGTTTAAAAGAATTTTAAGGATAGAATAACCCTGCTGAAAAAAACAGCATCAAACCAGCATGGGAATTATGCTGGTCTATGCTGGTTAAGCTAGTGGTCACCAGCATACCAGCACCAAAACACAACATATGCTGGTATGACCAGCATGGGATGCTGGTGCTAATGCTGGTTTAGCTGGTGCTAATGCTGGTTTGTTGCTGGTTTAGCTGGTGCTAATGCTGGTGCTGATGCTGGTTTGATGCTGGTTTAGCTGGTGTTCACTAGCAAACCAGCACCAAAACACAACATATGCTGGTCTTGCTGGTATGCTTTTTCAGCAGGGAAAAAATGAGAGATATAGTACCTAGTGTTTAATACAATATAGTCCACGTGCAGGCGTGGTAATGTGAACATATATGAATTAGACAACAAAACGAGTTTGTGATTTCATAATCATTTGAGGAGATTTTAAATTGTTGTAGTGATTATGTCAATGTATGACTTTGCCATGACGCGTGTGCTTTTTAAAACACTAGACTTGTGCGACTTCGTGCGGCGCTGCAAGAACCGACAGCCGGATGACGTCAAAGTACCGCGAGAACGATTCGAAAACTCTTACGAAGTGTAATTTCGTCTCGCTCTCACGGCACTTTAACGTCATCCATCTGTCAGTTCTAGCGGGGACGCAGGAAGTCGAACAGCCTTCTTTTCTCAATCTCAACACCATGAGGCGGGACTGACGACAACAACGAAGCTCCTCTTTTTTACGGGCTTCTTTACTGTTTTCAGGTAAGTTTAGTCCCTCAAAATACACAAATAATACACACAACTATTATTGACACGTAACAGAAACGCGTTTGTTGAATATTTACTTCATAGAAATGTTTTTTTGTCTTCTGTTAGCATGTGGACGCTTTTCAAAAGTGATAATGTTAGGGTAACTATAGCTTTTGCATTGTTTATTAAGTGTTGGCTTTTTAAAAAGCAACTTCCTGTGTTAATGAGATGAAGTGATAGCTTTGTTCAGGTTGTCAATGCATTATTGGAAGTAGGCTAATTTGTTTAGCCTAAAATATGCAATGTACTGCACAGTTAAACAGTGAAAATATCTTTCATATAGCGTGAATATTTGGTGAAACTAGTACAAACAAACACATGTTTTATCGTAAACATATATAGACAAAAAGTTGTTCTTTTATTTTAGGAGTGACAAAATAACCTCTATAATAGAAGAAAAGCTGAAGATTTCAACATTTTCTGAAGGGAGCCACAGACAGAGATGTAAACTCAGGCAGGTTGAGAGCGTATTAACTCACTATGTACTTTTTTCACAACATATTACCATGGGTCTTGTCATTTCATTTTTTCTGCGTTAATTGCAGTTATTCTTGGAAGGTTTTAACATCCAAACGTGAGTGGCACCATATGAGCAATATTAAATGAACAAGTAAACCTATAAACATAGATTCTGTTATATTTTGTATACTATAATTTTCTTTTCAGTGTTTCACATCCTTTTAATCAATATTGATTGCTTTGTGACAAATTGCATGTTATGTTTGTAGATTTTCCATGCTGATATCCGTGCAAGCAGAGTTGAAGCAGACCTGTCAGAAACCATCTCTAAGGTGCTATGAATCTCATAACTAGTAAGTACAACCTCAAACTAATACATTGCTGTTCACAGGTTTAAGGTTGTGGTTTATTTATTTAAAGTGCATCCAATTTCATTGGTAAAAACAACGTTATTTTGTGTATTTAGTACAATACAATGTGTTTGTGTGGTTTATGGTTAAAAACACATACATTTTTATAGCTTTGGATTTCCTCCCTTCCTCAAACGCATTAATTTTGTACAGAACTCATCGATCTGAAATGCACTGTGTCCCTGATTGGCCAGCTAATCTGTACGTTGTGATTGGCCTGAATGCCTCTAATGTCAGCCGGAAATGTGACGCTCCTGTTTGAAAGATTCGGTCACAATGCAATGCTCACAGTTAATGTGTAGGCTGTGAGTAAAAACGGGAGGAATTTAAGAGACAGCGCATTATTTGAAAACCACACCCACCGGGGGAAAACAATCCAACCGTCTCCGGTAAGCGTGGTTTTCAGATTATGAAATGTTGCGCTCTGTCTCTATGATAATGTCGGTCTTGTCTACATAAACAAGCCCAGACAGTAAACTGTTGCTTACTTAATTGCAACCATAATTGCTCTTTAACAAAAATACAATAAAAAGGCAGGGCTTTTTCTCATTTTAAACTCTCCCAGTCTAAGTAAAAAATAATAATAATAAAAAAAAACACTTCTTCTAAGACAAGCATTCACATACACTAAAACATCTTATGACCTTGTTCTCCAGTAATGAAATGATAAAAAGTCAAGTGCAAAAAAGTTTTTGCTTGAAATAATATGAACAGCAGCAATCCTAATCCTTCTCATTTTGCTTTTCTGTTTTTGTCCATCAGAATACACTTCATAAGATAACTACAGCTTACGTCTCAGTTTGGATCCAGCTCTTACTTGTGAAGACTTCAGATGACGTAAACACTCACAAAGACAATATATGATGGCTTCTATAGATGGACATACACATCTGGCAAATGTGATATATTGTAATTACTGCACCAAAGCACAACCCTACAGAATTTCAACCCACTTAATATTGTTACAAATACAATACATGTTTATATTTGAAAAACATTTTTTACTCTTTATTCTTTAGCTAATTTTAATGATTTATTTCCATTTATTTGTCATCAATACTCTGCCAAAATGATGTTTTGCATCATCCAAATATTGTTAATTTACATATTACAGACATAGTAACAACACAAAGTGGGTTGAAATCCTGCTAATTTAGCCTATAATAATAACAACTGTCTGTTAACTAAACATGACTTTTATTATATTAGAGCTGTTGTAAAATGAATGTTGATTTGTTTCCAGAATATGCTCCTCAGTGTATCACACTTACCTCGGGCTGATTAAGGGATCTTTTGTAACCTTGACACATGCATTTTCTTAAAATGGCATGTATTGTGAAGCACAATATACCCTATCATGGTTTTACTTTGGTGAAACTGCAGATCAATTTTTAAACTAAGGTTTTGTTGCCGTGGTTCTACTATACTGCCCTACAAAGGCTAAGTGCAGTAACTACGCAAACACTGAAACTGAGAAAAATGCCCTTAAAGTTTTTTACATCAGCCAGTCAAACACATTTCTCTGATGGGACAAATTAAACCAGGATACATTGTCACAAGACACATCAGATCTCACAAAACCCATTTCAACCTTTAACTCAATTTTGACCAAATGCATAGTTACTGTGCTTTGGCTTTGTAGGGCAGTATAGTAGTATTATAGTAATGCTGGAGTGAAACCATGGTAACCATACATTTTTAAATCATGGTAAAGTTTGTGGTTACTAAAATTTAATTCTAACCTATGCTGTTGTAAGAGAATGTTTATTCTTTATTATTGTTGTAAAACCATGGTTGATTTTATATTTACCATGTTTTACTGCAAATGTAAAATCATGGATAACTTTGCATGGGTACAGAAAAGTGTAAACTGGTTGTTTTTATTTGTAAGTCACGTTGGTTTTAATCCATCTGATACATAATGTATATGCATCTGGATATTTATTCTGTTTACTGACAATAATAAATTTGCAGTTGCTGATGTAAATTGTTTATTATTGTGTTGAAAGACATTTGGTTAGCGTGATTAAATGATTATGAACCACGGACCGACCGTGGGCAGCTAGCAAACATTACTGGTATAAACCATAGATATGTACACATCTATGGGTATAAACCAGCGCGGACCTCTGCGGCTGCCGCTGGTGGTCCGCTGGAAAAACGATGGGCAAAACTCCGGCGAGCCGCTGGCCGCTTGCGATCTCTCAAGTTTTGTACATTAGAGGCAAAGCTTCACAGCAGCATTAATAATGTGTTTAGAAATATATTTCTGCATCAAATATCATGCGGAGTTATCAGTGAGCCCTGCTTTCCGTCGCGAACTTGAAGGACTCTTATTCTGCCTGACACAAGGAAGCCGGGCCGCGGTTTGGCCAATCAGATAAGGGGGCGTTTCAGCGCCGACCAGAGGCGTAAATGAAATATAGAACCTATTTACTGATTTGTAATCCACAAATGAAAAATGAAAAGTCGAGCCGTAATCTAATTTTCCATTTTATGAAATAAACAGAAAAACGAAAAAACGAACCGAGTTCCCATTTCTCTTTACATGATTTCAGATAGGATATCAAATGAATAAAACGTACCCGGACCGACCTCAAACCCGTATTCTAGTTACACGCGGCGCCTGTAACCATAGTGACGGACGAAAATATTTTTAAAAAAGTATTATTTATGCAATGGGCAAAACTTTATTTATGTAATTAACAAAAACAGCTGGCTGGTGTAACGCTTACCATT
Source organism: Misgurnus anguillicaudatus (assembly GCF_027580225.2). Taxonomy (NCBI): domain Eukaryota; kingdom Metazoa; phylum Chordata; class Actinopteri; order Cypriniformes; family Cobitidae; genus Misgurnus; species Misgurnus anguillicaudatus. Next base: position 11,475,743 of record NC_073342.2, on the reverse strand, counting down.
GTGCAGAGAAAAATAAACAAGGGTGGTTCCTTATTAAAGTTTTAATTTTCAAAATGAATGAACATAAAATCAGTTTCAGCAACTGCACGTTTTACCAAAGCAGATATATCCAATACAGAAGTAATCATAATGACTTGTGAAGCAAATCGATCCATTTTTGCAAGAAATTGAACTTTATTTAAAGCATTAACGCAGACAAATAGGAAGTGCGCTTACGCTCCCGATCTGTGGGTGGCGCAGAGAGTATGGTTTACCAACCGCAGGCAAAACCAGCCTCTTAGCGCCACCTAAAGAGCGGGAGTGTAAAAAGCGCACTTTATATGTTGCCACAGTTCTGTATGGACGCTAATAATGTTGTAAATAACGTTCAATATCCTGCAAAAACCGACAGATTTGCTTCACAAGCAGCAAAAAATGTCACCAGGAGTCATGGAGATTACTTTTGTATTGGATATATCTGCTTTTTGACCTCTCCAAGGGACGGATCTTTTGCCTTGTATTATATGAATCACAGATGGGGTTTTTTTTGCAAAATATCTTCTTTATTGCTTCACTGAAGATAAAAGGTGAGTAAATAAACAGCTAATTTTTATATCCCTTTTATTATACACTTAACATTATATTAATCGTCCACTTTTAAAGTTTAAGCTTTATAAATCTCACTTACTGGGCTGCACGCAATTCTACGCGTTATGTAATATGTTCTGTGGCATCTATGAAGGTAATATAATATCAAATTAACCTCATGGAGCAATTCTGCTGCGTAGTTTGCAGTCATTTTCATGCACTGTAATGTTATCTTAACACAAAGAGCAACGAATGACGTGACAGACAACTGGTTGTCCAGTGCGATTCCGTTCACACGGCACAGTTTCTCTGTAAATACGGTTGTGAAACCCGAAAAGTTACGGGTGTGAAGTCGGTTATAGAATGCGGTTGTCAAACCCGTAAATAACCGAACTGCGTGTGAACGGAACCGTCTTAAGGACTCAAAATGTGTTGCCCTCACCTGATCGCGATCTGACAGAACCGTAAGCAGAACTCATCAGAGAGACTGTATCAGACATCTCATCTTCAGCCACTGGAAATAATGATTAAGAAAAGAAGATTGTAAGATCGTATGAAAACATTTTTCACATTTATAAATGATAAAAACAACTATTTCTCCCTTAACAGAAGTATCCATAACAGAATAATAAAAAGCATAAATAAAAGGCATCATTCATATCCTAAATTTTTTAGCATTTTACTTTTCCCTGTATACGTATTTTAAATATAAACCTGATCTCTGCTGCTTTTATGGTTGTTTGTGCTCTTTTTTAACTGTAAATGAAAGATGCTGAAAGCATTCTGCAATGTTCTGCTCTTTTATCACTGCAAAAATTAGATTGTATCAAATGGTATATAGACAAAAATAAACTCATTTCAGTTTATTTGTTTGATTGTTATTCTTCTTTCACAGTTATATTTTTATGTAAATTATATCCTCAAAGTTTGTGCTTGCAACAATTTTAATATTTTAATAAAAAAGAGAAATGGGTGTATGTTTCCATGAACGATTTGCCGACCTTTACATTTGGAGACATTGATCTCCTCTTGCAAACAAATTTACTAAAACAAAGCTTCAGAAATCCTACAAGTTCTCTGTCAAGAGTTATCTGCACAAACATGAAGGTAAGGTGATAAGATGAATTGTTGGAATGGGTAGCAGTAAGCTAAAACCTTTGAATTTTAATGGCATAGCATAGTGAATAAATCATAGTGTAAATGCCTTCCGAAATGTCTGGAAAGCATTTTAGACGAAACTGGACAAGTGTATACATCTGGTTGATGAAACCACATGTCAGCGCATAACTCCTCCCAATCATAAGCACTCTAACCGGAAGTTAGCCAGCAAAGAGGCAAACAAACACAGATGACACACTCATTGCTTTATCTAGCGGCGTCAGTGGATAAAAAGCTGCCAAGAACCAATAAGAGAGTCCGATGACAAACTCGAATGACATTAAACAAAGAAATAGAACTTTGAGAAAGAGTTTTGTGAATGATTTTTCCCGTCATGGACCTGTACGTTAAATCACTGTGCTGTCACTCTCCTGCAGCTCTGTACTGCACAGCAGTTAACAAATGTATAACGACTGACATCTTGTAAATGAATGTTTCATTAAATATAGACTGTATTGACTTACTAATGTGTGATCTTGCTCTCTCTCCTTCTGCTCTCTTTCTGTCCAATTCAAAACAGCAGCCGTTGTTTTCTGTCACTGTCTCCTCTATCTTCTCCAGCAGATCTTTGATCTGAGTCTCATCACTTCTGTTGTTATTGTTGAGAAGATGATATCTGTTCCCACATTTCTCCACCAGCCACTGGAGATCCTCACCTTCACTCTCAATGTGTTGCTCTATAGATGTGTCTCCTAGAAAGTCTCCATAAGTGAAGAGCACTATAGTGTGACTCCAGACTCTCTCACCCAGAAGATCAACATAACCCTGTAATACTTTTCTCTCAACATCTTTAAATCTTCTGTCAGCACGTATAACCAGAAGAACAATGTGAGGTCCTGGAGGACACAGAGACACACTGAGTAAAATCTCTTCTTTCAGTAACTCAGTGCTCAGCTCTACAGGTTTATTTCTCCACCATCCAGGAGCTTCAATCACAGTGATGTGTCTGTCTGCTACTTCTCTGTGTCTCTTCACACACTGAGCAGATGTCTTCAAGTCAAACCATTTTCTGCCCAGGATGATGTTTCCTGCTGAACTCTTCCCAGATCTTTTATTCCCAATTAACACAATCCTCAGCTTTGAGAGCTTCTGACTGTCACCTGTAACAAATACACAAAGCACACTTATTCAAAATTATACTGTACTGAAAAGGAACAGATATAAATACAACGCAGACTTAGGTTTAAAATAACTCATTTAACATTTTACAGAGGATTTTCATCTTATAAGTTGCATCAAGGAGCCATCTGGATGATTGTCAAAAATGTCTTCAATCATCACAAAATAAATCCAGCAGTTGTATTTTTGTATTTAAACTCTCTGCAGACAGATCTACTGTACCTCTGAATATTCATTTGATAGAACAAACAAAAGGACTATGGTACCATTAATGCATATTAATGGAGAGGTATGATTCTTGATGCAGATTGGTCAATAATTGTGATTTATCATCTTTATAGCACATTTGTTTTAGAAAATTTCTCAGAAATTAATACTCATCCCATTGTTAAATCCCAAAAATGTACCTAAAATAATAACACTGACAGCTGTCTTTTTTATTTATTACAAATTAAATAACTATAATATATTTAAAAAAGTTACTTCCGGTATATTTTCTGACACTATACTTTGTCTTTATGTGATTAATTACTAAAAACATAAACCACAAATATGTAAAAACATAAAGAGTTGGTAAACCATGGTCATGTGTTGTTGTGGCACTAAATGATGTTTTATTAACGTAGTTCGGGAGGAGCACGTCAAATAAACCACTTAAGTACTTCCAGCTGTCTATAATTAGTAATCAACAAATACTCTAGTACCACCAGCTGTCCTCAATCAGTAATCATCATATCTACCCAATCAGGACAAAGGCAAGACATATATAAGTCACAGTTTGACTCTGCAAAGATCCTCTGCAGTCTTCATAAGCTCTCTAGACCATGGGTCTCCAAACTTTTTGTTAGGGCTACCACAATGGATAAAACAATCTGGATGGCATCTTTTTGATATAGTCTACTCAAAATTGTTGTTTTGTTTTACTTGTTAATATGTTTTAGTATTGTTTAAAATGTTAACATACGTAAAAATCCATGTAATAAATAAATATTACAATTATTAATAGAATGTGCTTTGCTTAGACCCTTGCTCTAGAGTAGATGTTATAGTCTCCAGCACAGCCGGATCATGCTATGGATCATCAGCAACAGCCATCGGCAACGCATGGCGACCTCGCAGCGTGAGCATGGCTCCGCTAGCGGCTCAGACCCAGGATCCTTCTCATTCTAATCAGGTTCCGACTGAAAACTGTCGAGCGAGGCAGCTTTCGCTACCATTGTTGAAGCAATTGGATTCGAAGCTTCGCTTTACCATCAGTATTCATTGCCCGGCCTCGAGCACAGTTTAAACCCGGCTACGTTGAAAGCCTCCCATCCCAAAATACTATTTGTGACGACTAATGATGTCTGTTTAGTTTGTGAACGAATCATTATCTTGAACTGTTTTTTTAAGGCAAACAAGTTAAAACCGTTCTCCAAATCGGACTGAATCGTTTTAAACATTTGTGTCTCCAAACAGCAACGATCCAGAAGTTACTCACTCTCAGACCTGCTCAACAGCCACCCCGACTCGAAATAAGACAATATTCCCGTGCATAATCTGTACTCACCATACAGCTTAGGCATGCATGTAACGAATAGTAAATGAAGAGTTTGGTTCCAAAACGCAATAAATCCATTTTGACAAATTTTGGTAAAAACGTGTTTTCTATACCAAGAAAGTGACAAGATGAAAACAACTATTTTCTGTCACAAACTTTCACACAGCATCTTTAGGTTATAAAAACATAAAAAATTCAAATCCATAAGTTGATTTTCAAAGATTTATTATAAAAACGGATTATTTTTTCCACAAAATGCAATAAATCCATGACAAGTTTTTATTCAAAATGCTATAAATCTATTGAATCAATAGCCTATATAAATGTGCATTCATCTTTGCCATGTTATATTCATTTAGTTGACTAGTTGTACACACTAATTAAAAATATAAACATTAATGTTATTAATCAAAACACTTACTTTGTCATATTAAGAACCCTGTCATTGCGGTTACTTGACGTCTTCGCTTAACGTCTTTCACAGAGATCAGCTGTAAAATGTTTTTGGTCCTGCTCGATTTTCGTTGACTTTGAGTAAAATAATGGAAAGTTTTTCATAAGATCCTCTGGGGTCAATGTGTTAGCATGAGAAGCTTGCTGTCGGGAGAACAAGCACCCGTCTCCCGAGTGCCTCTCAGGGAAATTGTTAGATGCTGATGGCTTACGTTTCTTTCCCATCACAGAAAACCATCACAGGTTTAGCGATGCAATTAAAGTATTATTTTGTTTTGTTTGTTGATCACGTAGTACAAAGTAGATGAGGAAAACCAGGACTCCGTGTACTCAGCGCGTCCGCCATTGTTTGTTTACATTGCGTGAACGGTGGGCTGTAATATCAGAAATGGAGTTATTGCGTTCTGTAAAAAAGGGGAAGTGGCGTTTGTCGCATTTTGGGAAAAAAGGGAGAAAAGATGACAGAATAACACGGCGGATATTGGATTTTGCGTAAAATTAAGAATTTACTTTTAACTACTGACCTGATATAATACTGATTTTGGCAGTAACTCATTTTTTTCAAAAATGGCGTTTATTGCGTTTTGGAACCAAACTCTTCAAATGTTCATCATCAGTAAGCTTCCATGCTGATACCATTTTGCATAAACTGAGGAGATGACTGATGGGCAAAATGTAAGTTTATTTAACATTAACATAAAATTTATCAAAAATCGCACAATATCAGCCAGTGGTCTGTTATATTAAACAGGGTTTTCATTAAAACATGTAACAGGTGTTAACCCTGATGGCACAGGTACACCTCGAAGACGCCTAGTTGATGTCTGCGTTTACATCTGCAAGATGTATTTAGATTTTTTGCTCATCTGCAACGCATCTCTAAGACGTTTCCTAAAAGATGTCATATCGACATGTTGAAGATGTCTGCAAGACGTTTTTTGATTTAGAATGCATATAAAACAGCTCATTCTAAAACCTTTGTAAGATGTTTTACACACCAGATGTGTTCCAGATCTCCAGATCTTTAACAGACATCTTGCAAACGTACCTATCTGGGAAATGTCATATGTACACGTATTCAACGTTACTGTCGTATAAAGATTATATTTTAGTTACTTAAACACGGCTTTTGATAAAAGCTATCCAAGATTTCCTTTTCACTATTATAACATTGATCAAGTTGTAACCCTGATCACAAACATCAGTCGCGGTGCTCAGCTGGCAAAGTAGGTATCACCTGTGCATTTAAAAGTGATGCTTAGTCATCTGGATTTATGGCATAGAGAATTTTTACTTGCCTGCAAAGATACCCGAGATTTTCTATATGCTACTAGAAGCATTTGATGGGTTCTCCTTAACAACTTTGCAATTCCTACGTCGTTCACCTTTTAGATGATTTATTAAACATCTCGATCCCAGACTGCATTAGCTTGATGCTAAACCTGCAGCCACAACTTCATCCATCCATTATTTACAGCAGAACCGGACATGATAGCTTTTAAAAACAATATACAATTATCAACCTTGCGTGTGTGTATATATTGAGGTCGCGCACTTGCTCGCCCATGCATGCTTTAAATCTGTCATTCAGCGCCAGGAAGATTGTTTTCAAGTTTCATCTATCTTAATAACTTTTTAACACCAATCAAGTTCCAAACTTTATCTCTTAATAAACCCTTTTAACATTAAGCAAGTCCTGCATTTTATTTCCAAAACAAAAATTACGCAGTGGAGTCGCCGATGTTGGATGTATGGTGCTAGTGTTTATACGAGTGCCACCAGACCTGGTGGTGCCCGTGTGTGCGCCGGCGGAGTGGATTTGACGCTGGTGAATTTGCTATGTTCAGATTCAAACAATTTTGAGATCGTTACGGATACAAATACAAACTCCGCTGCTCACCCCTAGTCCACATGCACTGACCATAAAACATAATACAATATACCATACAATACAAACTATACAAGTACACAAAACATTTATAATTTATAAATATCATTATTATCATTATTATTAACCAACATCAATTCAAAAGTCTGATCGACGTAGGTACAAGGATTTCTTAAAGCAACTACATTTACACACAGCCAGCTAAATTGTATACTCAATAATTTCCCTATTGCTGCAACAATTATGTTTTCCCTGCTCCCGCAGAAGTTTAGTTTTTCAACCGCTGCAGTGATGTTTCCTATGCTCTAAAGGAGGGTCAGTTTTTTTCCACTGCTGTGGTAGTGATGCTTGCTCTAACCGCTTCCACATCAAAAAAGCGCACCAAACCCTTATCAGCAAACCAACTCTAACCCGTTCGATTGTCGGAGGGGCTTACCCATACGATCGCAGGGAGTATTGAACTCCCGTAGGATGGTGCTAGAGCCCTCCCAATTGGTAATAACTTAACGTATTCAAGTCTACATCAACAGGGGCTTACCCGTCCAATCCCAGCGAGTATTGAACTCCCGTCGGACGGCGCAAAGCCCTCCCCGGGTGTGCCTCATAAGCCTTGAAAAGTGAAGCATAAGGCTCTTTGATCTCACCCTGGTGGCTGGCTGCAGTACAAGTCATAAACCCCGCCCTCTCCATTAAAACGAATGGACTCTGCTCTAAATAAAAAAATTATTTACACTTCCAATAAAAGATTCCGAAAGATGATTTTGGTCCTTTCACGTAGTTGTTATCGCGCTTATATATGTTCAAGTGTTCATTATTGTGGTAAGTTTCATTGTAGCTTGTAATTTGATGCTATAGAAACGGGGCGTGTCGTTATGATTGGCGTGGTTGAATTGGTCGCGCGAGCGTTTGGGCGGAAGTTTGATACCGCGGCTCCGCCTCCATCGCGTCGTCCATCTTTTTTACAGTCTATGGCCCTCCCAATCTAAAATAACCAAACATCCACCTTGTTGTCAGCAAGGACTTACCGTTCGATCGCAGCGTGTATCGAACTCCCGTCGGATGCCGCAAAGCCCTGCAAATCTAAAATAACCAAATGTACATCTCATCGACAGCGGGGGCTTACCGGTCCGATCACGGTGAGTACTGAAGTCCCATCAAACGCCACAAAAGTCCTCCAAATCTAAAATAACCAAACATCCACCTTGTCATCAGCGAGGGCTTACCTGTCCGATCGCAGTGAGTATTGAACTCCCGTCGGACGTCGCAAAGCCCTCCAAATCTAAAATAACCAAATGTACACCTTATAGTCAGCAGGGGCTTAACCGCCCGATCACATTGAGTACTGAACTCCTGCCAGACGCCGCAAAAGTCCTCCAAATCTAAAATAACCAAACATCCACCTCGTCTTCAGCGAGGGCTTACCCGTCTGATCGCAGCGAGTACTGAACTCCCGTCGGACGCCGCAAAGCCCTCCATATCTAAAATAACCAAACATCCACCTCGTCATCAGCGAGGGCTTACCCGTCCAATCGCAGCGAGTATTGAACTCCCGTCGGATGCCGCAAAGCCCTCCATATCTAAAATAACCAAATGTACACCTCATAGTCAGCAGGGGCTTAACTGTCCAATCACATTGAGTACCGAAGTCCCTTCAGCATAGCAAACACAGCCAACATCAGCCTCATCATTTCTATTTTTGGGGGCTACAGTTCCCGACTGCTGTCCGAATAAGTTAATTTTGCTTTTTGGGGGGATACTCTGCGTTCGGGCCCATTTAATCTAACCAACTTATTTGTAAGTGTGAACTCGTGAAATGATGTTTTATTAATGTAGTTCGGGAGGAGCACGTCAAATAAACCACTTAAGTACTTCCAGCTGTCTATAATCAGTAATCAACAAATACTCTAGTACCACCAGCTGTCCTCAATCAGTAATCATCATATCTACCCAATCAGGACAAAGGCAAGACATATATAAGTCATAGTTTGACTCTGCAAAGATCCTCTGCAGTCTTCAGAATCCCTCCACCACCCCATCACCTCTCACTCACCAGGTTAATTCCTAAACTGGGGGGGGGGGTGCTCTGCGCTCGGGCCCATTTCCGAGCTCAGAGCCCTCTCCCCGGACAGCACGCTAAATACGTTTACTAATTAAATCTAACCAACTTATTTGTAAGTGTGAACTCGTGAATAAAAAACAAACAAAATTTTTTTTTATTTTTTATTACAAACACTTCTACAAACAACAGCTGATGAAAAGAGTTTTTGTTTTTGTTGTGACTTATTTAATTTCTTTATTGTTAATCATGTTTGAAGCATTTATTTATGGAAACTTTTACAATTTCATGAATTCATTACTGCAGATACTCAGTGTTTATATCATCACCGTGATGTTTACTCACCCATCTGTGATCTGATCATCTCTCTCTGTTTCTTCATCCTCTTCATTCGTTCTTCAGCTCTCTCTTTCTCTGCTCTGCTTCTCTCTTCCATCTCCTCTAATATATTTTTGTCCATTTCAAAACAGCAGCCGTTGTTTTCTGTGACTGTCTCCTCTATCTTCTCCAGCAGATCTTTGATCTGAGTCTCATCACTTCTGTTGTTATTGTTGAGAAGATGATATCTGTTCCCACATTTCTCCACCAGCCACTGGAGATCCTCACCTTCACTCTCAATGTGTTTCTCTATAGTTGTGTCTCCTAGAAAGTCTCCATAAGTGAAGAGCACTATAGTGTGACTCCAGACTCTCTCACCCAGAAGATCAACATAACCCTGTAATACTTTTCTCTCAACATCTGTAAATCTGTAGTCCACACGTATAACAGTAAGAACAATGTGAGGTCCTGGAGGACACAGAGACACACTGAGTAAAATCTCTTCTTTCAGTAACTCAGAGCTCTTCTCTACAGGTTCATTCCACCACCATCCAGGAGCTTCAATCACAGTGATGTGTCTGTCTGCTACTTCTCTCTGTCTCTTCACACACTGAGCAGATGTCTTCAAGTCAAACTCCTCTCTGTTCAGGATGATGTTTCCTGATGAACTCTTACCAGATCTTTTATACCCCATTAACACAATCCTCAGATCTGAGAGCTTCTGAGTTTCACCTGTAACAAATACACAAAACAATCTTATTTTAAATTCACGAGTTCACAACTTCACACTTACATATAATTTGTAGGGTAAAGTTTAATGCGTATTTGGCGTGCTGTCCGGAGGGAGGGCTCCGAGGTTCGGCCCGAACCCAGAGTACTCCCCCGGTATGTAAGTGTGTTTTAGGACTAAAAATGTGCGGAGAAGGGGTGGTGGGGGGATGCTGCGAACTGACAACATAATGAGGTAAGACTGCTGAGTCTATAGCCGTTTCTCAATACCAAGTACGCCAAGTTCGGACTTGTGTCCTTCCTAGTTCGGACTTGCAAGTTCAGACTCGGAAGAACGAACTTCTTACGCGAAATGCATTCTGGGAAACTTCGCTGTCATAAGTCCACACAAGTCTCCTCTGATGCATCCTCGATAAAATGGGCGGATCAAGAACACATCCGGGGATTTTATGTGAACTTGGGCTTGATGCGAACTTTGAATTGGAACAGTACTTGGGTCGCGACTGATGACGTTTCACAAGTCCAAAAGAACGCAAGTACAGACAAGAACGCATATTGAGAAACGGCTTATTTGTACCCTCTGATTGTTGAGTGCTTCCACCTGTGTTTAATTATCTGAACGTGCTCCTCCCGAACCTTGTTAATAAAACATCATTTATACTGTACTGAAAAGGAAAAGATATAAATACAACAAAAGCTTAGGTTTAAAATAATTCATTTAACATTTTACAGAGGATTTTCATTTTATAAGTTGCATCAAGGAGCCATTTGGATGGCAAAAATGTCTTCAATCACCACAAAATAAATCCAACAGTTGTATTAATATTTAATGTCAATTTATATTTAAACTCTCTGCAGACAGATCTACTGTACCTCTGCGTATTTATTTGATAGAACTAAAAAAGTTCTATGGTACCATTAATCAATATTAATGGAGAGGTACGGTTCTTGATGCAGATTGGTCAATAATTGTGATTTAGCCTCTTTATAGCACATTTGTTTTAGTACATTTCTCAGAAATTAATACACATCCCATTGTTAAATCCCAAAAATGTACCTAAACTATGATTACACTGACAGCTGTCTTATTTATTATAAATTAAATAACTATAATATAAAAAAAAACAAATATATACAAAACAAACAAAAAATGAAAAGTGAGGAAAATCATGCAGTTACTGTAGAGGTTCAACTCACTTTTGTTAAACATTTCAACATGTTTCCAGTAGATCGCATTTCAGACAATTTTAGGGATTCTTGAGTTTGGACCACCATCATATAGGACATAGATAATGGGTGGATCCTGAATAAATGACTTTAAATAATAATGTTTCTATACTTAAAACAAAATGTATACAATTAAAATAAGAAAGATTTTTTATTTTTCTGCGTCTGGTAATGCAAAATATTCTCAGTCTATTTATTAAAAACACCTCTACAAACAACAGCTGATGAAAAGATTTTTTGTTTTTGTTGTGACGTAATACATGTCTTTATTGTTAATCATGTTTGCAGAAGTTATTTATGGAAACTTTTACATTTATGAATTTACTACTGAAGATATTCAGTGTTTATATCAATCACTGTGATGTTTACTCAGTTATCTGTGATCTGATCATCTCTCTCTGTTTCTTCATCCTCTTCATTCGTTTTTCTGCTCTCTCTTCTTTAGCTCTCCTTCTCTCTTCAGTCTCCTCTAATATATTTTTGTTCATTTCAAAATGGCAGCTGTTGTTTTCTGTCACTGTCTCCTCTATCTTCTCCAGCAGATCTTTGATCTGAGTCTCATCACTTCTGTTGATATTGTTGAGAAGATGATATCTGTTCCCACATTTCTTCACCAGCCACTGGAGGTCCTCACCTTCACTCTCAATGTGTTGCTCTATAGTTGTGTCTCCTAAAAAGTCTCCAAAAGTGAAGAGCACTATAGTGTGACTCCAGACTCTCTCACCCAGAAGATCAACATAACCCTGTAATATTTTTCTATCAACATCTTTAAATCTGTAGTCCACACGTATAACCAGAAGAACAATGTGAGGTCCTGGAGGACACAGAGACACACTGAGTAAAATCTCTTCTTTCAGTAGCTCAGTGCTCTTCTCTACAGGTACATTTCTCCACCATCCAGGAGCTTCAATCACAGTGATGTGTCTGTCTGCTACTTCTCTCTGTCTCTTCACACACTGAGCAGATCTCTTCAAGTCAAACTCCTCTCTGTTCAGGATGATGTTTCCTGATGAACTCTTACCAGTACATTTATCCCCCATTAACACAATCCTCAGATCTGAGAGCTTCTGAGTGTCACCTGTAACAAATACACAAAACAATATTTTTTTAAATTATACTGTACTGAAAAGAAACATATAAATACAACACAAACTTATAGGTTTAAAATAACTCATTTAACATTTTCAGAGGATTTTCATCTTATAAGTTGCATCAAGGAGCCATTTGGATGATTGTCAAAATGTCTTCAATCATCACAAAATAAATCCAGCAGTTGTATTTATTATTTAATGTCAATTTGTATTTAAACTCTCTGCAGACAGATCTACTGTACCTCTAAGTATATATTTGATAGAACAGACAAAAGGACTATGGTACCATTAATGCAAATGAATGGAGAGGTATGATTCTTGATGCAGATTGGTCAATAATTGTGATTTATCATCTTTATAGCACATTTGTTTAAGTAAATTTTTCAGAAATTAATACACATTCCATTGTTAAATCCCAAAAATGAACCTAAAATAAAATTACACTGACAGCTGTCTTATTTATTTATTACAAATTAAATAACTATAATATAAAAAGTTACTATATTTTCTGACATTATACGTTGTCTTTATGTGATTAATTACTAAAAACATAGATTACAAAAATGTAAAAACATAAAGAGTTGGTAAACCATGGTCAGGTGTTGTTGTGGCACTAATACAAAACAAACAAAAAATGAAAAGTGAGGAAAATCATGCAGTTACTGTAGAGGTTCATCTCACTTTAGTTAAACCTTTCAACATGTTTCCAGTAGATCATATTTCAGACAATTTTAGGGATTCTTGAGTTTGGACCACCATCATATAGGACATAGATAATGGGTGGATCCTGAATAAATGACTTAAAATAATAATGTGTCTATACTTTAAACAAAATATATACAATTAAAACAATTAAATGTATTATATTGTCTATATGATCTGTACAAGAAATTTTCTATTTTCACATTTAAACATTGAAAATCATGAGATTATTTAAGATTTTTGTATTTTTCTGCGGCTGGTAATGCAAAATGTTTTCAGTCTATTTATCACAAACACTTCTACAAACAACAGCTGATGAAAAGATTTTTTGTTTTTGTTGTGACTTATTACATTTCTTTATTGTTAATCATGTTTGCAGAAGTTATTTATGGAAACTTTTACATTTATGAATTTACTACTGAAGATACTCAGTGTTTATATCATCACTGTGATGTTTACTTACTCATCTGTGATCTGATCATCTCTCTCTGTTTCTTCCTCCTCTTCATTCGTTCTTCTGCTCTCTCTTCTTCTGCTTTCCTTCGCTCTTCCATCTCCTCTAATATATTTTTGTCAATTTCAAAACAGCGGCCATTGTTTTCTGTCACTGTCTCCTCTATCTTCTCCAGCAGATCTTTGATCTGAGTCTCATCACTTCTGTTGTTATTGTTGAGAAGATGATATCTGTTCCCACATTTCTCCACCAGCCACTGGAGATCCTCACCTTCACTCTCAATGTGTTGCTCTATAGTTGTGTCTCCTAGAAAGTCTCCATGAGTGAAGAGCACTATAGTGTGACTCCAGACTCTCTCACCCAGAAGATCAACATAACCCTGTAATACTTTTCTATCTTCCCCTTTAAATCTATCATCCACACTTATAACCAGAAGAACAATGTGAGGTCCTGGAGGACACAGAGACACACTGAGTAAAATCTCTTCTTTCAGTAAGTCAGGGCTTTGATCTACAGGTGTTCTCCACCATCCAGGAGCTTCAATCACAGTGATGTGTCTGTCTGCTACTTCTCTCTGTCTCTTCACACACTGAGCAGATCTCTTCAAGTCAAACTCCTCTCTGTTCAGGATGATGTTTCCTGATGAACTCTTCCCAGATCTTCTGTTCCCTATTAACACAATCCTCAGATCTGAGAGCTTCTGAGTGTCACCTGTAACAAATACACAAAACAATCTTATTTTAAATTATACTGTACTGAAAAGTAACAGATATAATTACAACACAAACTTGGGTTTAAAATAACTAATTTAACAAAGGATTTTCATCTTATAAGTTGCTTCAATGAGCCATTTGGATGATTGTGAAAATGAAAAATTTCTTCAATCACCCCAAAATAAATCCAGCAGTTGTATTTATTATTTAATGCCAATTTGTATTTAAACTCTCTGCTGACAGATCTACTGTACCTCTAAATATTCATTTGATAGAACTAAAAAAGTATACACACAGTCGGCATCTAGTCTTAGTTGGGGGCGTCGGGCGTGGCGAGGGTGGGGGAAAATACTGCGAATATCATGGGTATTTGAATTAGAAAATTTGAAATTTGAAAATTTTGTATTGCGAGTCATTGACACCTGTCGACCGGCAACGGTACATTGCAAAATTAACTGCAATAGCTTATTATTTCCCTTATTTAACTCTTTCCCCGCCATTGACGAGTTATCTCGTCAATCTGCAATACCGCCATTATCCACCAGGTTCCGCAACTTGTAAAAACCGGAAGTATTGCCCTAGGGCAAACAGCTGTATGTCCGTGTATGTTTTAAAGATCGCTCTGCATCTGATCTCTATCAAAAGTCCTTCACATAAATGGAATTATCTCAGCTTTTTGCTCAAAATTTTGTGTTTTTGATGAAACCTACACATATTTGAGAGGTGATAAAAACAGAACACATGAAGGTAGGATAAAACTGATTTTTTTGTTTGAAAGCAGAGGGTCTGTTCTTTTAATTCATATATTGTATGTTTATATATTTAAAAAAAGCATTTTCTGGAAGGCATTAAAGTTTTGTGAAAATCATGAAAAATGCTGGCGGGGAAAGAGTTAATTACAAACTTGGTCATTGACCCAAACAGCCGGAGGTGTTGTTTCAAGACATGTTCTGTTGAATCTCCAGGAAAGACATTGCTGTAGCGGTAAGATTAGCTTATAACTCAATCAACTTTCATATATGTTGCATGCTAAAACTCCATAAAACCTTGTCACTTACAATTGTACTTATGCTTCACTCCAAATTATTAATCCTTTTGTAAAACGGTGATCAGTAGTAGGGCCTACGAAGTTGCAGAGGTGCTGTGCTGACAGTTACGCCTGTTTCACACATACTCACCCTGCGTTCCAGTTTGTTTTTATATGATCTTATGATATAATCTCCCTCAGTCTCGTTTACTCGGATATACGTCATTGCTTACATTGTACGAGTGCCCACTTCTGCTGAAATACTTGAAGTAGGTTCAAATGGATCGCCCTAAGCTAGTGTTGTTGTCAAGACCACCTAAACCGAGACCAAGTCATGACCAAGACCAAGACTGGCCGAGACAGAGACAAGACCAAGACCAGTGCAAGTCACTGCATTAAAACACTTATGATAAAATGTGGAATATGCATATGATTAGGCACTTGTCTGTGTGGTTGTGTGTGTGTGTGTGTGTGTGTGTGTGTGTGTGTGTGTGTGTGTGTGTGTGTGTGTGCACTCTAAAAATGGCTGGGTTATTTTTGACCCATAATGGGTAAATATTGGACAGAACACATGCTGGGTTAAAAATGACCCCATGCTGGGTCAAAAAATGACCCAATGTTGGGTTGTTGTTATGCATCCATTGGGTGTAATAACCCAGCAGTTGGGTTAAAATAACCCAGCATTGGGTCAATTTTTAACCAAGCACGTGTTCTGTCCAATATTTACCCATTATGGGTCAATATATAAAATTTCTTAAATAAAGATGCTTTTTCATGATGAGCAAAACGACCCAAGGAAATAAATCTAGTTTTTAGACCAAAAATATTAAATTTAAGTGATTTTGTGCATAAAACAAGCAAAAAAATCTGCCAATGGGGTAAGCAAGAAAAAAACATTTTTCTTAAACACAAAATTAAAGAAAAATTAAAGAAAAATTAGCTTAGCCCATTGGCAGATTTTTTGCTTGTTAATGCACAAAACTTTCTTACTTAGTATTTTTGTCTTGTTTTCGGGTGAAATATCAAAAAATTCTTAAATAAGATGCTTTTTCTTGATGAACAAAATGAAGTAAATGAGTCTAGTTTGAAGACAAATTAATATACAATTAAGTGAAATTGTCCTTAAAACAAGCAAAATGATCTGCCAATGGGGTGAGACATTTTTTTTAAATAAGATTTCTTTTTTCTTAAACACTTAATTCAAGTAAAAAATTCTCACCCCATTGGTAGTCAAAATACCATAAAAGTGCATGATTTTATGTAAACTTATATGAAAAAAGTCTCAGCTGTGTTGGGGGCCCTGTCAAGATTCTTTTCATGGGGCCCAAAATCCTTAGCAGCGCCCCTGCACAGCTGTACAAGCAACACACAGCATAGACACAAAATTACTGTTTGACTCATCAAACAATTTATGCAAACATACACGCAGTCACATGCTGAGGCACTAAAAGCGAGTGTGTTTGTATGGGATTCCGTCTTATACCCCTGTTCCACACGGGATCCAGCCTATATCCAATCATCAAATTATTGATTATGTGTTATACGTCCTTCAGATCAGTCACGCCTAGGCGTTCCCCAAAACCATTGCTATGGCGACGCAGTTCAATTTCCTCGAAATGGAACAATAGGACTGTCAGGATCCTGTCTTCTCATAGTTTCTAGCTCCTTGTGACAGGGTTCTGTCAGTACAATGTTTTGTATGGTCTTGTTTGGGCTGTGTGTTTCCGTGTCTCGTCTCCTCGTTAATCACCTTGTTATTGTGGATAATGGCGGAATTATAGATTACCGTAAAAACTCCATTGGCAGGAAAACGTTTCAAACATTCAGGAAGAAGCTGATGAGTGGAGTCAGATGTTTCATATATGCAGACCTCATTATGACCCGCTCACTGCTATGACACATTATGCTTAACAAAGTAGTCCTGCTTCCATTGTTTTTAATTGCATTTTTTTCCACATAATATAATATCATATTTTCCAGCTAACAATTTTTGGTTCCCAAAATGTCTTCCTCACATTAGTTTTTTTGTTTGTTCTAAAAATGTTCCCATAAAATTAGTTTTTGGTTCCCAAAACTTTATTTTTTGTTTTCGTTTGTGGTTAGCCAGTAACGTTTTCTTTACAGAAATAGAACGTTATTTTTAGGTTATTATGTTTACATTAATGCGTTTATGCTTTAAAACGCGTTACTTTTGCTACGTTTACGCCTTTCATCTACACTACATCACCGTTTTCGACCCTCATAAACGGATTCGTTCGCAAACGCTGAAGACCTTGTTTTAGTTTGAGAACTCAGACGTTGCTCTGAGTGTAAATTAACGTAGACGGAGTCTTATGTAAACGAACAGCTGATATTAACGTGACTGCGCATCATTTTCAAAGTAAAAATTATTTCATTGATGTAAATGTTGGTTTGCAACGGAGGTTTTGCCAAAAATAGTAAACATCTACCAACCAGCTATTATAAACGCTATATCGGATTGTTTTAACATGTATCCTTATAGATAATGTCTGTTTTATATTAATGTTTGAGTATTGTTGGGTTTAATGTGTTTATGTTTTGTTTAAATTTAGTTAGCTTACGAAAGATAGACTGTAATTTTATACGCCATATAGGCGTTGCAAAGGCCAATATGAAGGGAGAATTGTAATGGGTCAGACATTATTTTCCAGTTAAATGTAAGTTTTGTTTGCTACTTTAAAATGAATTTCGTTTCAGATAATTTGTCTCTTAATTTTAATCGATGTTTTGTTGATAAGTTTTGTGAATATAAATGAATAAAAACAATAAAATCAACGTCATTAATACTGTATAATGCTCGTTTAGGCGCTTGGCTTTTAGCTATTTGTGTGTTGCTAGCGGAGGACGTGCACGGACCTCGCACACTTTTAAAAATTAATGCAATAAGCATTTCTGGTAGGCTAAAGCAATACTTCACTTCTTACTATATGTTTGATTGAAGTTTGCATTTGCTGAAATTTGTTTTGCTTCAAGTTCGCTACTGTTTAGTACTGTTCACTTGAATGCTTTCTTTTTAAATCATAAAGACCTTTTTGTTTAGTTATAAAATCAAAATTAACCTATTAATCATATTAATATTTTGTAGGGGGAAATAGAACAGTATAAGACTTTCCCAAACACATTTTTTATAGGTTCAAAAATAGTGTCTGTTATAGTTGCCAGCAAAGGACCCATGTATGACTTTTTGTCAATATCGCACACCCCTAGGCTGCGTAAACGTGCAAATGTAAGCTATTATTAGAGTAATAAGTTATTTGACACTTTTATGCGCATGCCCAGTTACGTGATTGGTCATGTTTCATGCGTTTATGGTCATGTATAGTGTGGATGAAGATTCTTTTTAAAATTCTAAGATTCTAATAATAGCTTACCTTTGCACGTTTACGCAGCCTAGGGGTGTGCGATATTGACAAAAAGTCATACATGGGTCCTTTGCTGGCAACTATACAGACACTATTTTTGAACCTATAAAAATGTGTTTGGGAAAGTCTTATGCTCGAACTGATTTTGCCAAGTGGTTGATGTCCTCAGGGCAACATATTGTGTTGACCCAAGGACAACATTTTTCTAAATAAAACCTAAACCTACCCCAAATCCAAACCCTAACCATAACCTAACCCTAAAATCAGAGGGACATGATAAGTGAAAAACAATGGTCTAGAAACAGCTAATCCTTGTTGTAAGCTTAAACTTAAAACAAACTCTAAACTTATTTCTTAAATCTGATTGGTTGATTGAAATGTCGTCCCAGGGTCAACATAATGGTGCCCTGAGGACATCAACCACTTGGCAAAATCAGGAGAGCCAAAGTCTTATACTGTTCTATTTCCCCCCTACAACATATTAATATGATTAATAGGTTAATTTTGATTTTTATAACTGAACAGAAAGGTCTTTATGATTTAAAAAGAAAGCATTCAAGTGAACAGTACTAAACAGTAGCGAACTTGAAGCAAAAATAAATTTCAGCAAATGCAAACTTCAATCAAACATAGTAGAGGTGAAGTATTGCTTTAGCCTACCAGAAATGCTTATTGCTTTAATTTTTAAAAGTGTGCGAGGTCCGTGCACGTCCTCCGCTAGCAACACACAAATAGCTAAAAGCACAAGCGCCTAAACAAGCATTATATTAATGACGTTGAGTTTATTGTTTTATTCATTTATATTCACAAAACTTATCAACAAAACATCGATTAAAATTAAGAGACAAATTATCTGAAACGAAATTCATTTTAAAGTAGCAAACAAAACTTACACTAAACTGGAAAATAATGTCTGACCCATTACAATTCTCCCTTCATATTGGCCTTTACAACGCCTATATTGCGTTTAAAATTACAGTCTATCTTTCGTAAGCTAACTAAATTTAAACAAAACATAAACACTTTTAGTGTTCTAGCTCCCCCTACAACATATTAATATGATTAATAGGTTAATTTTGATTTTATAACTAAACAGAAAGGTCTTTATGATTTAAAAAGAAAGCATTCTAAACTAGGGATGCACCGAATCCAGATTTTTTAGGTTCGGCCGATTCCCGAATCCACCGTTTAAGATTCGGCCGAAACCGAATACCGAATCCTACTTGCATCCTTATTCCATTAACACAGTAAAACACATTAATGAATTATACATACAATGTCCACAGCAGTGTATTTTTCATTTTATTTAAATTTAACTGTACATTATGCCAGGATGACAAGTTGGAAAACTATTTTGACAATTACCATAAGCCTATGCATAATGAAAGCGATGCGTTGCGAGACGCTCGTTTTTCCAATAAGCAAGCATCTCCGCGCTGAAAACTATATTTAACTTTGAGTGAGAAGCTTCGCTCGTCAATGTCAGTTTTCACACGGCCGTCCAATTACAATGGAGGAGGGGCGGGACATTACCACAGCAACCAACCGGCTCACAGCTTAAGCATCACAGCTACCAAGCGCTCGGCTGAAAAACAGCTGGCATTTGGCGTCCTCAAGGCGTTTTCAGCCGTGTTTAAAAGTTTTGGTGTTTCTAGCCCCTAAGGCTCACCGAAAGAAAAAGCTCATCTTCACGTCAGCACCCGATGTGTGTAATCAACGGCCGCGTGAAGTCGACCAGCGTAGCGCAAGCCTAGGGTTCGGTTCGGTGGAAAAAAAATCTAGGATTCGGCCGAACCCGAACCCCGTCAAAAAGCCCAGTATTCGGCCGAATCCGAATCCTGGATTCGGTGCATCCCTATTCTAAACAGTAGCGAACTTGAAGCAAAAATAAATTTCAGCAAATGCAAACTTCAATCAAACATATAAGAAGTGAAGTATTGCTTTAGCCTACCAGAAATGCTTATTGCATTAATTTTTAAAAGTGTGCGAGGTCCGTGCACGTCCTTCGCTAGCAACACACAAATAGCTAAAAGCCAAGCGCCTAAAAAACTTTGTGAGATCATGTTGGCCTAAACGAGCATTATATTAATGACGTTGAGTTTATTGTTTTTATTAATTTATATTCACAAAACTTATCAACAAAACATCGATTAAAATTAAGAGACAAATTATCTGAAACGAAATTCATTTTAAAGTAGCAAACAAAACTTACATTAAACTGGAAAATAATGTCTGACCCATTACAATTCTCCCTTCATATTGGCCTTTGCAACGCCTATATGGCGTATAAAATTACAGTCTATCTTTCGTAAGCTAACTAAATTTAAACAAAACATAAACACATTAAACCCAACAATACTCAAACATTAATATAAAACAGACATTATCTATAAGGATACATGTTAAAACAATCCGATATAGCGTTTATAATAGCTGCGTTGCAAACCAAGATTTACATGAATAAAATAATTTTTACTTTGAAAATGATGCGCTGTCACGTTAACATCAGCTGTTCGTTTACATAAGACTCCGTCTACGTTCATTTACACTCAGAGCAACGTCTAAGTTCTCAAACTAAAACAGGGTCTTCAGCGTTTGCGAACGAATCTGTTTATGAGGGTCGAAAACGGTGATGTAGTGTAGATGAAAGGCGTAAACGTAGCAAAAGTAACGCGTTTTAAAGCATAAACGCATTAATGTAAACATAGCGATTCATCCAAACAGTCGCTAGGTTTGTCTAAATGGGTTTAATAGTTGCTAAATGAAGCAACAAAGTCACCAAGTTGGCAAGATTGCTTCAGCGAATCCCCTTTTTGAGCAAGTAAACCCCCCACCCACTGATTAACATTGAATTTAAGGTTGATGTGGTTTGCAATGTGTCTTGGAAAAATGTCAAAATATTGACTTGCATACATTTTATTGTATTGATGATTGAATTTTCAATTAAATGTTATATATTTAGAACTTTTCACAATTGTTCATTGTTCTAAAGCAGGTTTACATAAAATAGAAACAAAGAAAACACTGAAATGCAAATGGCAATTTTTAAATATAGTTTAGAATAAAGTGCATGAAAATGTATTTCTTTATTTATTTGAATAATGTAGCATATAGGATATAGGAACATATAGGATGGGGGTATTCAAAAGAATCTGTCATGCAACAGAAATAGATGTATAAAAATATATAAAAAATAAACTTAATTATAAAACTCTCCTTGGGCTGAATGGTTTTATACATGATTTTTTTTATAAGAGCTAGCAATTCATATCTGGCTTTTGTATGGCACATGTGTATTACTATCATGTTTATGTGATGCTTTTTAAATCATTTTACATGCATGCAAATTTGGCAAAGACTTTAAATCGATGTGACATACAGTTGTACATTGCACATTACAGTTTCCTGCATCAGTTATATAAGAGTATTTTAAACAGTTACACATTTATTTTCTTTATTTTTGATTTGTATATAATTTGCTATCGAGTAAAACCCTTATTCAATCTATTGTGTGTGTGAAAACGCTGCAAAAGTAAAAATTTAACGAACAACGTTAATTGCAGATGTATGACTTGACGCATTGACATGATTTACGAGGTAAATTTGCAAATGATTAATGAAGACGTTCAACTCCGTGACATCGCAAATGACTGAAAAGTAATTTCAGGCTTTAAGAAAGAAACAACTTCAAAATATGATTTAAAAAATAAACTCTTTTAACCGCAGTAATATTTTAAGAAATACACTTTTAACGTAGGTTTGAAATAAATGAAAAATTACTTTTGCGGCACAAATATCTGCACAGAAGCAAGTCATACTGTCTGTACAAAGTACAAACTTTGGCCTCAAAAGTGTTTTGTTTATTCGCTGAACTGAATTGTTAAATCATCGGTGTTATAATGAGTAATAATTTAACTAGTTTTAAAATATGTATTGCTTACCCGAGTCTGTTTTAGGCATCTTGTCCCAGTAGAAGTAAATCTAGTTTCACCCACTTGTAGCTTTTACTTTCAGTTATAACAAGACGCGTATGGGTGGAAAATTAATAATTTACAGGTGTAGAGAAGGGTGTGTAGGACTATGACAGAAAACCTACAAATATGCTGAACTTAAAACTTAAAATTTAAAGATGTAAAATAAATCTTTGCTGTCCCCAGTGTGTATGTGAACTTTTAGCTCAAAATATCCCACAGACATTTATTTATTGCATGTCAAAATTGGCACTTCGTAGGTCTGAGCAAAAATGTGTAATTTTGGATGTCCTTTAAAATGCAAATGAGCTGATGAAATGCAAACACTGATTGAAATGATGGTGGTTTGTTGGAATTAAAACTCAATTGTGCTGGTAATTAGTTTTTCTCTTTCTCTCTGCACTAAATGGCAGTGCAGTGGTTGGATATTTAGGGGCAGTATTATTGTTGCTACCTACATGACAAAACAGGCGAAATCTGAATGATCTAATTTTTCACATGTTTTTAAAAAATGGTTTATCAAAACTAAGTTACTGGGTTGTTCATTCTCACGTTTTCTAAGTTGACTAAAGCATTGGAAACACAAGTGTAGCACTTAAATATAGAAAAAGTCTGTGACCCAAAAATATCAGATCTGACTGAGGTAATGATAAAAGAACAATAAATCGATGACCTGAAATGATTAAATAAATTAAATTGTTTTTAAAGCAGATATTCAGGTTCTTGATCAAGTCAATTAAATATATAAAAAGCAGCAGCCTTGGTAATACAGATGCCTTCACATTACTGCACATAAATATAAATACTGAATGACCAACAGAAATAAATAAATTAATCAAAAGTTTATTCAAGATAAATATTAACCTCCTAAGACCAAAGCTTTGGTTTTTCTTTTTTCAGATTTCTTCCAGCTATTTTGGGGTACGAAAGAACCAGTGTGCTCATCTCCGAGGGCTTTTGGACAGCTACTAAGGAGGTGCTCTAGGGATCCCCTTCCTGGACAGAGGGTACAGGAGGGTGTCTTAATTTTGCCCCAGATATGAAGGTTTGCTGGACTTGGTAGGACATCGTAGACAGTTTGGATTAAGAACCTAATACGGTGGAAGTCTCCTTTCCAAATGTCGGCCCAGGTAATCTTACATTGCCGAACATTTTCGCATTTTGTCCAAGCTCCTTATTGTCCCATTCCCACCATCCTGCTGGCTCTAACTTCTTCCACACCTGCCCACACTTCCTCCTATACTAGATGTTGACGCTCTTTGCCTTGAGCATTGTCGACTCTTGTTACCGGAACGTAGCCAAAGGCTGCACGCCCTCTTGCTATGGGCCCCACCAGTGCCTTTTGCCTCAGCTGTGACTCAGACACCTCCAGCGATTTTTTCCCGCACTCCATTTCCTGCCTGTTCGCACCTGTATTCCAGCTGCTGCCACCTTTGGATCCCTGGACTTTCTATACTGCCATGCTCCCGTGTTCTTGACACCATGAACTCCTCAGAAAGGCTGTTAATTGGGATTTGCAGGACATTGCTGGTGCCATACAAGGCAGCACCGCTCAGACTGCGAGGTTACCCAAGCCATCTACGCAGATAACTGCTGATCTTTCTCACCAGTTGTTATAGGCACTTCATACATCAGTCACATGATCCGGGGCAGGATAGAATGTTGTAATATAAATATAATAACCAAATATTTGTCATGAACATGAAGCAGTGTAATTGTCCACATTTGTGTGCAACAGGTTCCAGTTACACAAAATTAAGAATTATGGTGCAAACAACAAAAAAATGTGATGTCCACATATGTGGACATCCAGGTCTTAGGAGCTTAATGTCTATAATTAATTTTGAGAAAAAATATGCTTATACAGGGGTCCATATTGTCTCGGTTATAGCAGCAAAATTGTAACTTTTCTGACATACCATAAAAAAAAAAAAATCTGTAAGGATTCTTATATTGGTGCAGCCCCCCCCCCAAAAAAAAGACCACAACAATTGGTATGCTTGTATGTTAACATTTTTTGAAACTTGTTTAACCAGAAATAAAACATCAAGATTAAGTCATAATTTTGGTAACATTTACCACCTAACCATCAGTCGATATGGTATTGTGCAATCTTCAAATATATATTTTTTGTTTTTGTGAAACATTATAATTATAAAATGGTCAAATATACTGCATGTAAGAAATACACAAAAAATACGAATGTTCATGAAAAAAACATTTACAGAAATAATTCAGTTTAAATCAGTTTAATATTTACAGTAAGTGAGGCACAGACACAGATTTATGTTTTCTGTTGATCGTGTTTGTATGTGCGTGCGTGTGTGCGCGTGTGAATCAGATTTGAGTTGTAGATGTCAGTCAGGATGTTTCTGAATGATGGAGATCTCATCCATATCCAACTCCACTGAATGAACACTGAATGAACCAATGCCCTGTAAAAACACATCTTTGCTTTAAATACATTTTACTTATGTTTGACATTTTCAAAGCTGATTTTCACACTTATTTTTGATATATAGTGCACTAATAAAATATTTTGTTCCCTCTTTTATTAAATATAAGGGGCTCAGATGCAAAGGCAGCTAAATGCCTGCTTTGTTAAAAATTAGATAATGATATTAACCGAATGCTGTCAGCACGTATTATACGTTTATAAAATACTGTCAATTAGCTGTTTCAGTGACTCACCTGTATGTTACTGAGAACTTCTCTCACTTTTTCCTTCTGTTGAGGGTCACGTGTGAGTAAGAAGAGAAATCCTCCTCCTCCTGCTCCTGCAAGACTCTGTCCTAAGATCAGAGGCTGAAGTTTATTCATCATCATCCTCACAGCTGCCGGCTCACAGCCTGGAGCCATCAGCTTCTTCTGCTGCCAGTATCTGTCCATACATAAACCCAGTCTGGAGAGAGACCCTGAAAGAAACACATTATAAGTACTGTGAAAAAGATTTACTATTTTAAATAAAGTTTTTTAAACTAACCCTGTCTGCAGGCTTCAGCACACTCTTCTGCATTGATCACCAGCTGCTCTGTGTTATGGACGATGGAGGGTAATCGTGCGTACCAGCTGCGCACCACGTCCTGCACAAACACAATTGTTTAATGAATAAATAGCAGCATGATGAACGTGTACATGAAGGATCGGACGCTCGTACCTGCAGCAGGTTTCGTGCTAAACGCGTCTTTCCAGTGTAAAGCAGCAGGAGATGTTGCTGTAGGACAGACATGAAGTCTTGAGAGAGAGACAGCTGTTCAACTTCAACTCTCAGAGGAAACTGAGCTGCTGATCGAGCGACCTACACTCCTCCAAACAAACCACCAACCTGATCCTGCCATCTACCACCTACAACACAAAACAAATTCAAGGTGAACTTCTTGCACCACGAGTTCAGCGTCTCATCATCATCATCATCATCATCATAACATGTCATACCAGTGGTGAGTATCTGCTCCAGGTAAAGAACATCATGAATGAGAGACGTTGTGTCGTAGCTTCGTCCTGTACTTCTGTACACTGCAGCAAGAGCTGCGCCTGCCAGGATACTGCTGGTGCCTACAAACGTATTGAACTTTAAATATTTTGTATTTTATATGCAACTCTGAAGGGAATACATTAGGACATTACTCAGCTAGATTCCACAAAACTTATTTTACTGACCGAGACCAGAACCATGTGGTAGTGTAGACCAGCTGCGCAGCTCCAGTCCTCCACCCCAGCGCTTCAACAGCTGATCTTTCAGTGAGAGAGGAGACCATAAACACACCAGATCACTGCATATACCATTTTTAGCTGACCAGGACCTCCCAACAGCCAACTGAGACCTTCCAGTCTGATGGGTCTTGAATGAGGCATGAACACTGGGAACAATCAGGTGTCCAGCAGGCAGCAGGACTTTGTCTTTTCAGGTCCCCACAGATCCAGAGGCCTGAAACACACACACATTTTGTATACACTTTATGATGTGTACATCCATGGCCGGACCTCATGAGCAAATCAGACCACACTACGTGAGACCTTCTGGTAGAAAGATACATATCCAGACTTTGATTCTTACTGTATTCCAGTTCGACTGTAAAACTCACTCCATTTGTGATTGAGGAATGAAGCAGTGACATCATCAGTTTCAGCCTGTGTGGAGATAAATCAGGATCACTTTTCATTTACCCCCAATTTTTTTCATAACAAGCACATCATTTTCTATAGAGGAACTGTCTCTAGACTCACCCTGTAAACTGTCATGAGCTCCAAAAACTGTGTACACGTTAAACTTTAACTCTCCAAGCATCACTCTGATGTCACTAGACAGAGGTAGACGCTGAATGGGCTGATGATAGCAGATACAAACCTTTTTTCTTTGATCTAATTGTGCTCGTTTCATCACAGCACATTACTACAATTTGTACAGAATGACTGTGATTTTAAACCCTCCAATACACAACGACAAGACGGAGGTTTTATGTTTGCAAAACATAACACTGTTAAATTATTTTGGTCAAAGCTGTGAATGATAAGCACATGGCAGAATGTTGCTATGGTGTCAATCATCACATTTTCGGGAGTGAGTTTTGTTCCGTACAGACATGAAATGAAAATTTAGGGATTCACTCCCGCATTTGAATGTGGTTGTCACTTCCGAAAGTATGTTGTTATATTTTTATTCTTCTGTATACTGATTGTTACACACGTATGTTATACCTTAAGGATTTGCACAGCTGCAATATTTTGTTAATTGACATAGTATGTCAAGCTTTCAAAGAAGGGGGATGTAATATTTAAGTTGTTGAATATAGATTTGTAATTCTTATGGGTTTTGTAGTTTCTGCATATGGGCACTAGGGGGCGGGTGAATAAAATGTGATGCAGTGTATGTACACAGAATAAAAAAGTTCACTGCATGTGTTTAAACTGATTGAAGAGTCAAGTCATCTTCTCAAAAATAATACAAAACTTGTCATTGTAATTATTATCAGTACATTCAGAACATTTTTAAATGTGAAAAGGTCAAAGCAGATGAACAAATGTCACACTTCACCATCAGACACGGGACCAGTAACATAACAAGTTCATGCCTTATTTTTTCTGCTTTAACTGCTCATTTCTAAGATTTGTGTGCAAATAATATTAAATAGTGACTTAATTGAAGATAAAATACATTTGGTCCTGTTAGATGGTGAAGTGTGGCATCTGTTTAATTTGTATTAACATTTCTTGCCATCAGAAAATATTTGGGGGTGTAAACTCAAACTTTTAAAACTCAAATGTTGATTTAATGCATTGAAATGTTTTAGTTGGTTCAGTAATATTATACTAGTACTGGATTAATCTGAACCCTGTCCAGGAAACTGCCCTAAAGTATTTACACATAGAGGTCCATTGCAGGGTATGGAGGTCCCCTAGCTGTTGAACTTGGCATATTAAAAAAAAGAAAATGCACTTTTAGGTCATAGTATGAAAATATGCCTTAAAAGAAAATGTTCTATGTAATGTTTGTTTTTCTAAAATGATCCCTCTTGGTCAGTGTTCAATGATGGTGTCCTGTTGGTATTAAAAGCGTGTGTGTGTGTGTGTGTGTGTGTGTGTGTGTGTGTGTGTGTGTGTGTGTGTGTGTGTGTGTGCGCGCGCGCGTGTATTACAGCCCCAACAGTGCTCACTGGAACAATCAGAAACTTAAAAATGCACCTATAATAACCAATGCCATCATTCTGGTTTGCAACAGTTAGGTTGCGAAGGTCTTGCAAGCTCTTTGCTTTTCCCCATTATGAGATGTGTCTTGTATGACTCCATGGAATGAGAAGTTTTTTTAGGCCATCAGTTGGGAGTTAACCAGCTGATATTAATTTGCACTGACAGGTGGCTGGACTGCTTTTTAATTATTGATAGTTTTCAGTTGTTGTCTTGGCTTTCCATGCCTTTCTTCATGTGCTCAATACTTTTTCCATGTGTCATTTCACATGGGATGTGTTTAACCCTCAATCGGTCCTTGGGGTCAATATGACCCCAAACGACATTTCATTGGTTAACAAAAAAGGTTCCCTTCATCTCAGAGATGTAAAACTTTGTGACTTTCCCTAAATAATCTATCTTTACATGCACAAAAAACTGGGCTTGATTTGGTTGTTCTAAAGGTATGTAAAAAAATTTTTTATCAATCTGTCCCTTGGGGTCAATATGACCCCAGTTGAAAGTGAATGGGAAATGCAAAAAAATGTACTTTTTTTCCATTTGTCAAAAAATAAATATCAATAAATCCAGCATAAATCTGAAAATTTTGACACAGAAATGAAGGCCTGGTACTTGTGCACAAATGCAATGCAAAAAACACATGCTCACACAAACACACACAAATACACACACACACAAACACACAAAGGTATGACTGCCACAGAGAGCATTTGTGTGGTATTTGGCAAATAAAATCAGTCACAAATGCAGAAAATAACACATAGAGGGGTGTGACCTAATGCACATACATGTACACTCACAAACACCCTCACACACGCACGCGCGCGCACACACACACACATTCTGGTTTCCATGTTTTGTGGGGACATTCCATAGACGTAATGCATTTTATACTGTACAAACTGTATGTTCTATTCCCCTTACCTACCCCATTCCCTAACCCCAACCATCACTGAAAACTTTCTGCTACTTCGCATTTTCAATAAACATCATCCTGTTTGATTTATAAGCTTGTTTCCTCATGGGGACATCAAAATGTCCCCACAAGGTCACAAAAATACTGGTATTCCTATCTTTGTGGGGACAATTGGTCCGCACAACGTGATAATTACCAGGTACACACACACACACACACACACACACACACACACAAACACACACACACATGCTCTTTCTCTCTCCTTCTCATGCACACTCTCTCACACACACACACACACACACAAACACACACACACACACACACACACACACACACACAAACACACACACATGCTCTTTCTCTCTCCTTCTCATGCACACTCTCTCTCTCTCTCACACACACACACACACACACACACACAAACCCACACACACACATACAAACCCACACACGCACACACAAACACATACAAACACACGCAGACAAACGCACACACGCATGACTACCACAGAGAGCATTTTTATAAAATTTGGCAAATAAAATCAGTCACAAATGTAGAAAAAGGATACAAAGGGGTGTAACCTAATGCACGAACATGTACACTCTCTCTCTCACACACACAAACACACACACACAAACACAGACACACTCACATGCTCTCTCCCTCTGCCTCTCACACACATTCTCTCAAGCACACATGCTTGGCTCTCTCTCTCTCTCTCTCCGTCTCTCTCTCTCACACACACACACACACACACACACACACACACACACACACGTGCGCGCACACACATGCGCGCACACACATGCGTGCACACACACACAGACACACACACTTACACTCAGTCAAATTTCTATGGCATTTTGTAAAAACAGACATTTCAAAATGCATAAAAAACTTTTAAAAAATTACTATTTGACATAATATTTATTTTTAATATCCTTTCTAATGTTAATATAAACATAAATTTACAAAATGTATCACAAAAGTAATGATTTGAGCAGTTGTCCATATCCAGGAAAATGAATGGGTCTCTATGGGAATCTGCCGGTCTAAATGATTTAATTCCTACACTGTAATTCTCTTATGTTTTTTTCTAAAAACCGATGCCTGAATTCAACACCCCACACCTATATTAATATCTAAAAACAATTTAAATCAAATTTAGATAATAATTTATGTGAATTTTCATAAAAATTTGATATTTTTCAGGAAAGCAAATTGTGTAGTTGAGGATTTTAGTGGTAAAGAGGTACAAAACTACTTCAAATCTCTCAAAACACAGCTTTATTGTATAGATGAGAAGTAAACAAAAAAAATGATATATTATTTGTATTATTGAAAATGTATATTTTTCTTACAATTATGCTTTCAATTTTGGGGTCATATAGACCCCAAGGGCCAGAAGTGTAAACAGAAAACGAGGAGCGTTTGAGGGTTAATACTTATTTCACCCACTGTATATAAACCATATATCTGTATGTCATGCTTAGACAGCACAGCCATGGACTATTCAATTTATTTTGCATACAAGCATGGTAAGAGATTTGGGAAGGTCTACTCTGATTGATCATCATGAGGACAAATATTATGCTTCATTTTCACATTAAAATGTGTAGACATTACTTTGGCTTGGACTGAACAGAACAGTGTTTTTTATTTTTCTGATAGCAATCTAAAATAAAAACTCTTAAGATTTATTGATGCTGTAAAAAAGGACAAAGTACAGCTTGGCTTGTAATAAGAGACCTGAAGTTTGTTCCTCAGTTATTCTTGATGTTCAGGCTTTGATAACCCAACTATGTACCAGTAACACTACCAATGACCTCTACAAAATGCATAAATATAAAAAGAGTCATCATCACTTTATTTGCTCATATTTACAGCAAAGCAATGATTCAATAAACAAAGACAAATATTGCAAATGTGGCGTTATAGATATGCTCTGTAACTATAAAGGATCAAAACTGCATTATTTTTTAAAAAGATTTCCTCCTTTTATTCTCAGTTCCTTCAATAACCTTTATGCTAATAAACTGACCAAAATGACTCATTTACAACACCCATAGACAATTACTTTAATTACTGTACGATGCCATAGAAAATAACCATTAACATCAAAATAATCTTTCTGTTCTCTTTATAATGAGAAAAGGTTCAGATTACAAAATGGCAGAGAAGTAAAAACTTAAAATAATAATAGGTTGAATTGACTTGCAAAACCAAGTTGTTATAATTTTTTTGTTGCATTTTTTACAGTGTAGTTGATAAAACGTTGATAACAAACACAGTATGACTTTTCATTACCTGGGGCCTCATTTAAAAAATGCTGTGCAGAAACCACCCTAAATTTTAACTCACCGTAATAAAAAAAATGCGTATATGTGATTCATAGAACATCCGTATCCACAGAAAACACGTTTACACATTTCTTTTAGATGTGAAATCTATAAATTGCAAATGATCTTGAACTTGTGCATTTCAGATCTCCAACTTTATACGATGCCCAATTAATGTTATCGACATATAAAAAATATTGCCTGTCAATGTTCAAATCCTTTTCAAGCAGCAAGAATGGCTCATATTTCCAAAAACCTGTAGCAATCGGACAACAAAAGTGCGTACATCTGCTGATATGTTTTTATAACGTTTTTACGTTTTCATAAATGTGAACGCTGCCGTGGATTTTGCGTATGCACACTCTTCGATCAAATCTGTGCATTAAAAAGCTTAAATTGCTTCTGCTGTATATGTATTAAGTTAGATACAGTATTGTTCAAAATAATAGCAGTACAATGTGACTAACCAGAATAATCAAGGTTTTTAGTATATTTTTTATTGCTACGTGGCAAACAAGTTACCAGTAGGTTCAGTAGATTCTCAGAAAACAAACAAGACCCAGCACCCACGACACGCACGCTCCCAAGGCCGTGCAACTGGGCAACTAGCCGAAAGGGGTGTGTTCAAAAAAATAGCAGTGTCTACCTTTGACTGTACAAACTCAAAACTATTTTGTACAAACATTTTTTTCTGGGATTTAGCAATCCTGTGAATCACTAAACTAATATTTAGTTGTATGACCACAGTTTTTTAAAACTGCTTGACATCTGTGTGGCATGGAGTCAACCAACTTGTGGCACCTCTCAGCTGTTATTCCACTCCATGATTCTTTAACAACATTCCACAATTCATTCACATTTCTTGGTTTTGCTTCAGAAACAGCATTTTTGATATCACCCCACAAGTTCTCAATTGGATTAAGGTCTGGAGATTGGGCTGGCCACTCCATAACATTAATGTTGTTGGTTTGGAACCAAGACTTTGCCCGTTTACTAGTGTGTTTTGGGTCATTGTCTTGTTGAAACAACCATTTCAAGGGCATGTCCTCTTCAGCATAGGGCAACATGACCTCTTCAAGTATTTTAACATATGCAAACTGATCCAAGATCCCTGGTATGCGATAAATAAGCCCAACACCATAGTAGGAGAAACATGCCCATATCATGATGCTTGCACCTCCATACTTCACTGTCTTCACTGTGTACTGTGGCTTGAATTCAGAGTTTGGGGGTCGTCTCACAAACTGCCTGTGGCCCTTGGGCCCAAAAATAACAATTTTACTCTCATCAGTCCACAAAATGTCCCTCCATTTCTCTTTAGGCCAGTTGATGTGTTCTTTGGCAAATTGTAACCTCTTCTGCACATGCCTTTTTTTTAACAGAGGGACTTTGCGGGGGATTCTTGAAAATAGATTAGCTTCACACAGACGTCTTCTAACTGTCACAGTACTTACAGGTAACTCCAGACTGTCTTTGATCATCCTGGAGGTGATCATTGGCTGAGCATTTGCCATTGTGGTTATTCTTCTATCCATTTTGATGGTTGTCTTCCGTTTTCTTCCACGTCTCTCTGGTTTTGCTCTCCATTTTAAGGCATTGGAGATCATTTTAGCTGAACAGCCTATCATTTTTTGTACCTCTTTATAGGTTTTCCCCTCTCCAATCAACTTTTTAATCAAAGTACGCTGTTCTTCTGAACAATGTCTTGAACGACCCATTTTCCTCAGCTTTCAAATGCATGTTCAACAAGTGTTGGGTTCATCCTTAAATAGGGGCCATCTGATTCACACCTGTTTCTTCACAAAATTGATGACCTCAGTGATTGAATGCCACACTGCTATTTTTTTGAACACACCCCTTTCAACTAATTATAATTGCCCAATTGCACAGCCTTAAGAGCGTGCATATCATGAATGCTGGGTCTTGTTTGTTTTCTGAGAATCTACTGAACCTACTGGTAACTTGTTTGCCACGTAGCAATAAAAAAATATACTAAAAACCTTGATTATTCTGGTTAGTCACATTGTACTGCTATTATTTTGAACAAGACTGTATGTACTTATGTTGTCTGGTGGAGTTTTTAGCAAATGCTTCTCTAAAGTGCGGTAGCCTAATCATGCACAACACAATGAAATTGAGGCACAACACAATGAAATAAAGCCACATAAGACCAAAATAAAGAGTCTGAAACATTTTCGTTGTGTTGTATTTCGTTGTGTTGTGGCTTTATTTCATTGTATTGTGGCTTTATTTTATTGTGTTGTGGTTTTATTTCGTTGTGTTGTGGTTTATTTAGTTGTGTTGTGGTTTGTTTCGGTGTGTTGTGGCTTTATTTCGTTGTGTTGTTCCTTAATTTCATTGTGCTGTGCCTTCATTTTGTTGTGAACTTACATTTGCTTTTTAAATTTCATTGTGTTGTGTATGACTAGGCCACCGTACTAAAGGTTTTGTTTTAAGTTTTATTTATGTTAAGTTTATAAAGTAATGCTTTGGTAACTGAGACCAGAAATGAAATATCAAATATCATATTAATGAATTAATTTGTTACATTTATATAGCGCTTTTCTGCAGCACCTAAAGTGCTTTATATGAATGGAGAATCTCTTCAGCCACCACCAATGTACATAGGGTGACCAGATGAGATTGGCTGAAATTCGGGACGGGGGGGGGGGGGGGCAGACGTAATGGGGGGGGTGTTCATCCAATAATAGTTTTATTTATTAATTTCATTTAATAATAAAAGACAATGAATTTCAAACTGAATCAATCATATTAATATAAGTACATATGCATATAAATAAATTGATATAATACATATAGTATTTTATACTTTATACAATAATAGTTCATACAATAATAGTTTTCTTTATTTTACTTAATAATAAAAATAAGGAATTTCAAACTGAAGTTACTGAACTAATCATATTTTTATTAATATAAGTACATATGCGTATAAATTTATATAATACGTATAGAAGTTTTTTTATATAATACGTATAGAAGTATTTTTAACAAAGTGCCTTGCCTGCCCTCGACCAATCGACTGACTCCTCCACACGACTGACTGTCACTGCCTGCACTTTCAACTGTCCTCGCGGCTGCTGCAACTTTCGCTCTTTTAGTCAACTCTATAAAACAAAAGGTCCTATTGTCTTTCTGCATATAGATGAATTAGATAAATTAATAGAAACAATACAACGTCAGCATATTTCGCAGAGGTTTTAACTGCTGCCAGCACAATGAGAGCCTACAGTATAAAAACAAGATGCTGCAGCCAATGAGCAGCCGGCGGCGGCGGGCTGCAGCCAATGAGCAGCCGGCGGGGGCTGGCTGCAGGATGACTTAACCTCCTCACTCATGTTTTATCAGACAACTACTACTCAAGATTTTGCTTTAGTATAATTTTCGAGGAAATTAAAGCGGGATTCGGGATTAAGATTTAGCTTAAGTATGATTTTCGGGACAATTAGAGCAGGATTCGGGATTCGGGACAGCAGCTTAGATTTCGGGACTGTCCCGAATTTTTCGGGACGTCTGGTCACCCTAAATGTGCAGCATCCACGTAAATGATACGACAGCAGCCATACTGTGCCAGAAAGCCCACCACACATAAGCTTATTACTGGAAAGGAGACCAAGTGATATAGCCAATTTGTATACATGGGGATTGTATACATGGGCCAATGGGCAAGTTGGCCAGCCCAGGATATGACTCAATAAAAAATGTAAAGCTTATAAACATTTTAGCTTGTGCTTAATTTGGTTGCTCTGCACTTCACCCAGATGTTTAAAAATGGCATGGCACACACTGTTTAAACTGTTACATACTTATTTTGTGCTACCTGCTCTATTGGTTTCATTGATGTTAGTTACCTGTATCAGTTAAACTGAAACATGATGGTAGTCAATTATTTCAATTTCCTAAGCCCTTTTCACACAGAGATTATGAAAAATACACAGAAAACACATCCAGGATTTGTCCAGGATCATTTGATTTTTGGTTCATTCACACTGCCAATGATTTTCCAGAATCTGTGTGTGCATTCACACAGATACCGTAAAGATCCTGTAAAGACACGTGATGTATTATTTCCACAGCGTCTGAAGTTTGCTAATTATCTGTGATTTCTCTCTCAAAAAAAAAATACACACGTGCATTTAAGTTTCTGAACAGATCATAATGAGTGCGTGATGCGCTGTCATGCTGGTGAATGATGGATAGTGATGAGCTCCCTGATCTCTGCTTTAGTCCAGTTTGCCAACATTTCTCGTTGTGAATGTTGATCCATGTTTAAATTCCTGTGTCAAAGAGCTGAATCATAACTTCTTGTTGAGATGACACCTGCGTCTTCACCACAGCACTCCTCTTGTGACATTGTTTCTGCATCTTGTTTACATAGAATGCTTTCCGAAAATGTTACAAGGTCCTCTTTACGGGTAGATTCTAGAACATTTATGGGGACTTATTTCTGTTCACAAAAAAGCCTGTCTGTCAATTTTACAGAATTTTTTTAGGAGCAAAGTACTGTGTGAATGGGGTTTTAGATGATGGAAAACTCTTTATTACACAAGTCAGGGACAATTTATTTCATTCATTTTAGGTGTTACTTCTTTTGTGGTTTCTTTTTTCTCCTTATTTATTCTGTTTGCCTTTTCTTAATAAACTTAAGACCCTGGCTGGGTTCTTTGTTCTTTTGGTTCCTGAATGTGTCTCAGACTCAGAAGTGGAGTGTGAAGATCCATCAGCAAAGTTGATAGGTTGTTCTCTTGAGTGTGATGATGCAAAAACTGAACTGCTGTCTCCACTTGATCGAGATCTGAATGAACCAAAACCAGAACTTCCCAGAGAGACTGTATCAGACATCTCATCTCCTCTCACTGAAAATAACGATAAAAAATATGATATTCATATTAAGAGGAATGTTGTCATGTTTTTTTATTCAATTAATCAACATAATAACTTATATTAGACATGAACATCCTACGCTTGACTGTCTGTACTGTACAAATTTTACCATTATGTTTTAGTACATTATGATCCAAGTGATTTCTTGTATAAAGGCCATGACACAGCAGTCTTTTATGTTTGACTTTGGTATTAATGGTTCTGATAGACAGAGTACTGTAGGAGAAGTCACACTTTACAACTCTTTTACATTGCAATGAATCATTATTTAAAGATTAAAATTCATGTAAACAGAATTTTGAAGTTGATTCTGTAAACTAACTGTTGAGTATGGCAGGGTATCATAACAAAGCTTATAATTAAATAGCAGAATAGCAGGAATCCACACTCCTGCCATCTCTTCATTATAATGAATAAAGTCATTCATGTATGAAACCATTTAAATGAATGAGTCTGGCTGCATTAAACCCCTGTTATAACACATGTGTCTGACTATACTTCACAATAAATCTCCTTGTCACAGTGTTGTCTTGTGTTTGTGTTGTGAACTCTTATGTTCAAGTCTGTGTTGTTCCATTTGTTGCGGTTTTCCCTTGATGTTTTTCAGCCACCTTGTTTGTCATCATAGACATTTATTGTTTCCACACTCACATTCAATCAGTTGTCTACAGTAGGTTACTCATAAGTTCATTACCTAGTTCATTAGTTCAAATAGCCCTTGTGTCTTAATTGTCTTATGCCAGTCGTTAAATGTTTTCATGTTGTCTGGTTTTCTCTACAATGTCCCTAGTTGTCTGTGGATTATCTTCTTTTATGTTTAATAAACTACTGCATGTGGATGCACCTCTTCTGACTCATTTGTTACCCTCCTACTGACATCACATCTGAACGCTATTGTTTATGATAAACTCACTAAGCTGAGTGCGCATGAACAAACCTCTTCTAAACTGATGATTCATTTCAATATCTCTGATTGGCTGTTACATTAATGATGCACTCAACAGATACATATGTGAGTGATTGTAATGTCCCCCAAAACTTGACTAATAGTTTATTGATGGTCACTGCATTCAAATAATTAAAAAGTATACTTACTAAACGGCTGTCGTAATACTGTGTTATAACTTGATCCACCTCCAAAGTGGAGAGGTTGATCTCTTGAGTGTGATGATGAAAAAACTGAACTGTTGTCTGCAACTGACCGAGATCTGAACGAACCAAAACCAGAACTCATCATAGAGACTGTATCAGACATCTCATCTTCATTCACTGAAAATAATGATCAAGAAAGATGACTATGAGATAGATTGAGAACAATAAGAAACAAATATTTATTTTCTGTTTTCCTAATTACATACAACACATACTGTACTTTAAAGTAAGACAGTAAAAAAATGCAGTTTGTTTTAAAAGGGTGAATATGAGTTTTCTTTCACAGTTGTTACATTCTTGTTCTGTTTCTAGTAACAGAAGAACGAACCAACAACAACAACTACGTATTCTACAATAATATCTATCAAGATGGACGTCCTCTGAATGAATATATTGAGGATTTCATAGACAATGCACATTTGGTGAGCAGGAGCAATAACAACCTTAATTACTGCTTTCGGTTGGGGTTAGATGATTATTTGCAAATGATTGTTTCTCCAGATCAATGCTATTTACCCTTTATAGATAGTAAAAATCTTCATCTATAAAATTATAAATATTTATTTGATTTATATCTATACATTTTTATTTGTGTATTAAATCACTCGCTCCAGGCTTGTGCACAATTAGACAACAGATGATGCATGAACATGCATTTTTGGCTTCTAAATACTGTAGATAGCAGCCCCTTATGAAGATATTTTGTACAAAATGTATATATCAAAAACTCTCAGTTAAGCGTGTGCCAAACAACTGCACTGAGGTTTTCATTCAGTGAATTCACAGGAACTTCTGTCCCTACTTTAATCACTACAGGGGTTTTCACACTGCGCTTAACCCTGGGTTATCTTCATTCTAAACCCTGCTTTTAACCCTGGGTTAAGGAGCGTTTCACACCTGTAATTTGAAAGCGGTGTTAGCACCGCTTTTTACCCAGGGTTATGAAACCCTGCTCTGGAGCAGGGTTAGCACCGCATTTGTGGTGTTAACCCTGCATTGTGGTGCCAAACGCATGCAGTGTGAAACGAAGCAGGGTTAGAATGTTATGATTCGAATTAAACACAGTTGAAGTAGCTAATCAAGGCTTGATAATTACAGACAGGTGTGTTGAAACTGGGTTGGAGACTCATGACCCAGGGTTTAGGAATGCACAGTGTGAAACGTCAAATTATGAATACCCAGGGTTATCTCTTAACCCCTGGTTAAGTTTGAACAGTGTGAAACATGAAAAAAATAACCCAGGATTCCGTTAACCCTGGGTTTAGAATAACCCAGGGTTAACAATTTCAGGTGTGAAAAGCCCTTACTCGTCACAGCGTCATATAAAGGTGCCAAAGAATGCATTAAAATAATCTACTAAATTGTTCTCTAATATCTACATCAGAGATGGGCAACTTTGATAATGACGAGGGCCAGCATTTTTCTTCTTTATACCAAGCGGGCCAGAACCACACGCACAATGAACAATTCTTAATTTCCTTTATTAAGAAACCACAATATACAATTAACCTGTCTTTAAAGATTTAACTCTAAAACTTAGCAATTATGCTAATTCTAAATCATAACTTTATTTTCAGTGGACAAGCATTTCAGATCAAACTTCTTAACTGCATTGCTTTAACATCTGTAAAAAGCAAAGCACTTTTAAATTAGTATAGAGGAGTTTTTCATCCCGTCCTTAGAGAACAAAATTGTTGGAATTAAAAAATACATAAATTCAAAACAAAATATATATTAAAAAAATGTTAATAACAATGTGTTTTACCTTTCAAATCTGAGAGCAATTCTGGCCCAAGTCTGACCCGTCACCAAAACCAGTGGCATTGGTTTTAACCCGACTGAACCCGAATGTAAACTGACATGTGTGCAGTCTGCAGCCCTGATGGCCTTGAACCAATCTGGCGAGCTGCTCCTTTTGTTTATATGACGATGACACCAAGGTAACAGCTAAAACGTTCATTTAAAATTATCTGACATGTCTGTCTAAAGAAAAATTAACCTATTGCCAGCCACACAATGTCGCAAGCGACAATCCGCTGGAC
Source organism: Misgurnus anguillicaudatus (assembly GCF_027580225.2). Classification (NCBI taxonomy): domain Eukaryota; kingdom Metazoa; phylum Chordata; class Actinopteri; order Cypriniformes; family Cobitidae; genus Misgurnus; species Misgurnus anguillicaudatus. The sequence continues at coordinate 11,436,304 of NC_073342.2, read as the reverse complement.
CTAGCGCCCCCTCCTGGTTAGAAGTATTTACGTCCTGATACAAAAATCATCATTTTAAAAGTATTTGATTAAGTACAATATGGTCCAGCGGGCCGTATTAAAATTTACCCCGGGCCGTGTGTGGCCCTCAGGCCGCCAGTTGCCCATCTCTGATCTACATAGAAGATGTGTGGCTTTATTTACTACGTGCTAAAATTATCAAGAGATGGTTTTTATGTCCATTTACAACCCTAGGATTTGCCCTTAAAATGAAATGGCCTATTATTACATGAATAATAATGTTGAGCTCCGCTCTGTTTCACAGAGCAGCCCTTTCAGTAGCTCTGTGTGTGTGTAAGCAGACTTTATCAATTGTTTGGAGATTGTTAATGGATGTTTCTGAGTGGCAAGTTTGTGTTTTTTTTTTTTTAGTATGGACCTGCAAAACGTAACTGTAACATCAATAGAAGAACTTCAGCCTAAATATTAACATATAGCGCTAAGTCACCCTGCCGAAAAAAAAGCATCAAACCAGCATGGACCAGCATGGGAATTATGCTGGTCTATGCTGGTTCAGCTGGTAATGCTGGTTCGGTGCTGGTTTAGCTGGTGCTAATGCTGGTTCGGTGCTGGTTTAGCTGGTGCTAATGCTGGTTCGGTGCTGGTTTAGCTGGTGCTAATGCTGGTGCTGATGCTGGTTTAGCTGGTGTTCACTAGCAAACCAGCACCAAAACACAACATATGCTGGTTGCTGGTGTGCTGTTTTTTCCAATAGGGCAGCAGTCATAACTTTGTTTTAGCATTGTAACAACATTTTAATGAATTTAATAACTAATTTAACATTGGGGCGTACATCTCAAATGTAATGTCACAGCTTGTGTTATGTTGAGATTGTCCTGTTTTCCAGCGGTCTTTTGCATGCATGAGGTTTACATAAGAAGTAGGAAACAATCGTGTTTGAGGCTCACAATATGCCATTACCATGTCCTAAACTCATATTTTTTAAGATTTTAATTTAAGATTTTAACATGAATTGATGCAAGTATAAAATTTAATAATTATTATAAATAATTAAATAAAAGTTTTGTTATTTTTTGGAACCTTTTCAAAAAAAAAAAAAAACATTTATGAAAGTGGTGCCATAATTTTTCGCTTGAACACCTTCCGCTTTAAAAAAAATAGTTCGGTATGGTATAGCAATGTGAACATTATTCAAAATATTTTATTTGGTGCTAAAGATGAAAAGTGAGTGAATGAGTGCGATGATACAAAAATGATGTGTTGCCCTCACCTGATCGTGATCTGACAGAACCGTAAGCAGAACTCATCAGAGAGACTGTATCAGACATCTCATCTTCAGTCAGTGGAAATAATAATCAATAAAAGAAGATTGTAAGATAGTATGAAAATTTTTTATGGTTGTTGGTTACTGTAAATAAAAAATGCTTAAAGCATTCTGCAATGTTCTGCTTTTTATCATTGCAAAAATTAGATTGTTTCAAATTGAATAAAGACAAAAATAAACTTATTTCAGTTTATTTGTGTGATTGTTTATCTTCTTTCACAGTTATATTGTTATGTAAATTATATCCTCAAATTTTGTGCTTGCAACAATTTTAATATAAAAAAAAAGAAATGTGTGTATGTTTTCACATTCCCTGAACGATTTGCCGACCTTTACATTTAGAGACATTGATCTCCTCTTGGGAGATCAATAAAGGCTGGCAAATTCTTAAGCGACAGGAAAAATACACAGCAGTGGCCAGAAGGAAGTGAGAGAAGGGCCCATTAAAAAAAACATTTATAGCTATCCGATCGAAAAAGGTGTAAATGCCCTCCGAAACGTCTGGGAGGCATTTTGGACGAAACTGGACAAGTGTAAATACATCTGGTTGATGAAACCACGTCAGCGCATAACTCCTCCCAAACATAAGCACTCTAACCGGAAGTTAGCCGGCAAAGAGGCAAACAAACACAGATGACACACTCATTGCTTTATCTAGCGATGTCAGTGAATAAAAAAGCTTCCTAGAACCAATAAACTCGAATGACATTAAACAAAGAAATAGAACTTTGAGAGAGAGTTTTCTTAATGCTTTTCCCCGTCATAGACCTGTACATTAAATCGCTGTGCTGTCACTCTCCTGCTTAGCAAATGTATAATGACTAACATCTTGTTAATGAATGTTTCATTAAATATAGACGCTATTCACTTACTAATGTGTGATCTTGCTCTCTTACCTTCTGCTCTCTTTCTGTTCATTACGAAATGGTGGCCATTGTTTTCTGTCACTGTCTCCTCTATCTTCTCCAGCAGATCTTTGATCTGAGTCTCATCACTTCTGTTGTTATTGTTGAGAAGATGATATCTGTTCCCACATTTCTCCACCAGCCACTGGAGATCCTCACCTTCACTCTCAATGTGTTTCTCTATAGATGTGTCTCCTAGAAGATCTCCATGAGTGAAGAGCACTATAGTGTGACTCCAGACTCTCTCACCCAGAAGATCAACATAACCCTGTAATACTTTTCTCTCAACATCTTTAAATCTAGTGTCAGCACGTATAACCAGAAGAACAATGTGAGGTCCTGGAGGACACAGAGACACACTGAGTAAAATCTCTTCTTTCAGTAACTCAGAGCTCTTCTCTACAGGCATATTTATCCACCATCCAGGAGCTTCAATCACAGTGATGTGTCTGTCTGCTACTTCTCTCTGTCTCTTCACACACTGAGCAGATGTCTTCAAGTCAAACTCCTCTCTGTTCAGGATGATGTTTCCTGATGAACTCTTACCAGCTCCTTTATACCCCATTAACACAATCCTCAGATCTGAGAGCTTCTGAGTGACACCTGTAACAAATACACAAAACAATCTTATTTTAAATTATACTGTACTAAAAAGAAACAGATATAAATACAACACAATCTTAGGTTTAAAATACCTTATTTAACATTTTACAGAGGATTTTAATTTTATAAGTTGCATCAAGGAGCCATCTGGATGATTGTCAAAAATGTCTTTAATCACCACAAAATAAATCCAACAGTTATTTATTGTTAATTTATATTTAAAGTCTCTACAGACAGATCTACTGTACCTCTGAATATTTATTTGATAGAACTAAAAAAGTTCTATGGTACCATTAATGCAAATTAATGGAGAGGTACGGTTCTTGATGCAGATTGGTCAATAATTGTGATTTAGGCTCTTTATGGCACATTTGTTTTAGTAAATTTTTCAGAAATTAATACACATCCCATTGTTAAATCCCAAAAATGTGCATAAATAAGATTACACTGACAGCTGTCTTTTTTATTTTTTACAAATTAAATAACTATAATGTAAAAATATATATATATATATATATAAATATATATATATACAAAACAAACAAAAAATGAAAAGTGAGGAAAATCATGCAGTTACTGTGTAGACTGGTTCATCTCACTTTTGTTAAACATTTCAACATGTTTCCAGTAGATTGTATTTCAGACAATTTTAGGGATTCTTGAGTTTGGACCACCATGATATAGGACATAGATAATGGGTGGATTCTGAATAAATGACTTTAAACAATAATGTTTCTATAGACCCCTTCAAGGTTTGTAAACATTGAATGACTATCGGGTGCGCACGCAGCATGGGGTCAAACTGTTCATAGCATCCAGTCTTTATAATTTAATCTAACAGGGCTGAAAAATTATGACTTACCTCAAATGAAGTGAGCACTACAAACACAAGCCTCTTTGATCTTTGCATTGTTCCAGTCTGCACATTAATTGCTTGCAGCCGCAGATGTTGTATTTTTTTGTTTTTGAGATTCTGCATGAATCGCGAAAACTTAACGAAAGACCTGGTGCGATTTTCACAGCCCACGACGTAAGTAGGCATTTTTGACGATACCGAATAATATGCAACTCAATCTGCTGTAATGGCTTTTCTGACCCCGACATGCGCAGTGGAAACCGCCTGTGACGTGAACCGTGAAGGGGTCTATACTTAAACAAAATTTATTTATGTATTAAATTGTCTATGACCTGTACAAGAAATTTTCTATTTTCACATTTAAACCCTGAAAATCATGAGATTGTGGAAGAAAGATTTTTTATTTTTCTGCGGCTGGTAATGCAAAATATTCTCAGTCTATTTATTAAAAACACCTCTACAAACAGCAGCTATGAAAAGAGTTTTTTTGTGTGACTTATTTAATTTCTTTATTGTTAATCATGTTTGCAGCAGTAATTTATGGAAACTTTTACATTTTCATGAATTTACTACTGAAGATACTCAGTGTTTATATCATCACTGTGATGTTTACTTACTCATCTGTGATCTGATCATCTCTCTCTGTTTCTTCATCATCTTCATTCGTTCTTCTGCTCTCTCTTCCTCTGCTCTCCTTCTCTCTTCCATCTCCTGTAAAATCTTTCTGTCCATTTCAAAACAGCAGCCGTTGTTTTCTGTCACTGTCTCCTCTATCTTCTCCAGCAGATCTTTGATCTGAGTCTCATCACTTCTGTTGTTATTGTTGAGAAGATGATATCTGTTCCCACATTTCTCCACCAGCCACTGGAGATCCTCACCTTCACTCTCAATGTGTTTCTCTATAGTTGTGTCTCCTAGAAAGTCTCCACGAGTGAAGAGCACTATAGTGTGACTCCAGACTCTCTCACCCAGAAGATCAACATAACCCTCAAATACTTTTCTCTCAACATCTTTAAATCTGTCATCCACACGTATAACCAGAAGAACAATGTGAGGTCCTGGAGGACACAGAGACACACTGCGTAAAATCTCTTTTTTTAGTAACTCAGAGCTCTTCTCTACAGGTTCATCAATCATCCATCCAGGAGCTTCAATCACAGTGATGTGTCTGTCTGCTACTTCTCTCTGTCTCTTCACACACTGAGCAGATGTCTTCAAGTCAAACTCCTCTCTGTTCAGGATGATGTTTCCTGATGAACTCTTCCCAGCACATTTATACCCCATTAACACAATCCTAACATGTGAGAGCTGCTGAGTGTCACCTGTAACAAATACACAAAACAATCTTATTTTAAATTATACTGTACTGAAAAGAAACAGATATAAATATGTCACAGGTCGGGGTGGACCCAGATGTTAATGAGGTCACGCCCCCTAATTTCCACCTCGAGGAGGTTCCCAAAGCCACCCCAATGACCAGACACACAAGGTAGGAGTAATATTAAAATACACTTTATTTAAAAAAATAAATAGGGGAGGGAAAAGGGGAACTTAAAATAACGGCCTCTTCAGGTTCACTTTCTCTTCTTCTATAGGCAGTACAAGTATGGTACAGGTAAGTTTCCTCATTCTCTTTCTCTCTCTCCACAGGCTGAGTAAGTACGGTGCAGGTAAAGTTCTCCTCATTCTCTTTCTCTCTTTCCACAGGCTGCTGACTCTCCACTTGGGACCACGTACAGTAAGTATGGAACAGACAGGGTTCTCCTCGTTTCGTTCTCTTTCTCTCTCTCTACAGGCTGCGAGCTGGGACACAAAGGTACAGTTATTCAATGCTGGTTGGCTCTCACCTCTCCACTTGGGACAACGTACAGTAAGTACGGTACAGACAGGGTTCTTCTCGTACACTCCTTTCGTTTTATTCAGATGGTTTGAGACTGTTTCGCTGTAACGTCGGGGACAAACCCTCTCGACGATTGCTGCGGTTGCAGAGGGGAGAATGCCGCGCTGTCTCACCGAGCCGAGCACTGCCCTCTCCTCGCCACTTGCTAGGCGGTAGTACACCGGACCGGACCCCTTTGAAGAGGCCTCGGGACAGACGGGATCTACTACACCTCTCTCTGCAACGGTAAGCGTTATGTAGATGAAAGTGCAAACAGCATTAATTCTTAGTTGTACTCACACAGCCTCTAGTAATCCAACTCTTCACCACCACTCTTCAGATCAACCCGGATGCCAAGAAACGATTGCTACAAACACCACAATACTACTGTACGTCCAGAGCGTGCTCACAGCATATGCCTTATAATAGCAACTGGGACCGGCAGCCTCTTCGTTCTCCCACGACGAGGTTTGCGGAGGCGGGGGGTTTTCTGACAATACACACAGCAATTCACAGCACCATGTCAAAGTGAAATTTCCACAATACAAAGACTCACCCACCGCACTCAAAGTGAACACTTAGAACGCCCGTCTTCCTCCACTTCACCGGGGTCTGTTTGGCGATGTTTAGCACGGCCCAGTCTGTAGTTTCGTCGCTGTGATAGCCCCAGTCGATCCTTCTTCAGCTCGCCCACCACACTGACTTAGGGGTAGGGCCGTCCTCCTTTTCCTGGAGTTATTTACTACGAAACAGGTTAGTATAAAGTGTGTCTTCAAACTCAATGTTTCGTACTCACGATCGCTGTAAGCTTCCTTCTAATGTTCTCCTCTTTATTCCAGACAGGTGATCAACTCCAGCCACACGAAACGGGGCGTCTCTTCCCCCAACAGGGTTACACAACGAATTCCTTATGTCACAATATCTTCAATAGATGTAAACACTCACGCTGACTCCGTTTCTCCTTCTTGTTTTGTTTCAGTTCCCAGTAATCTCAGATCGTCTTCCAACCATTAGGGTTTACTACGTCCACACAGCCACGCCAGCTTCAGCCTGAGAGAACATAAACAGCCCAACAACTGCACACAAAACTGAACCTTCTTCGGAGTACTCCTTTAAATGGTCCACGGCATGCCTTTCTTTCGCCTCCTGTGGCTCTGTCCTCTTTCCGCTCGCTTCCCAGCGATCCCCAGATCAACAGAGCGTTCAGGCTCTTCAAAAGGTGCGTGCCTTCAATCTGCCCTTGGCAAAGGAGCTTTCCCCATGTCAATCGCTTTCCTATTCGTGTTTCTGCAAAGCCTTTTATACGTCTCGTCCTCACACAGCCTCCAATCACAATTTACTTATTTAATTTGTTTCACCTGTGGCTCGTAAGGTCCCGATTACGTTGCCCCGGAAACCAGGAAGTACTGGCCCGTGTTAAAATTTGGTCCGGGCGGAAACCATCTTCGGGCGGAATCAAGTCTCGTCATTTTTCAGTTCCGCCCTATAAAAGTCACCCTGTGACAAATACAACACAATCTTAGGTTTAAAATAACTCATTTAACAATTTACAGAGGATTTGTTAGGGTTTTGGACAGATGAACCCAATAGCGGACGATGAAGGGGTTAACAAAAGACTTTAAAGGCTCTCTAAGCGAATAATGTGCGACGTCACTTCCTGTTGATGTTTGAACAGTTTTCAAACAAACGAAGCGTAGTTAACGCCTCCCCCTCCCTCTCCCGTCCGTGCTTTCATGAACGCGCCCAACCCCCACCCCCAAATCCTTCTTGTCGTTTATTGGCTGGAACACTTTGTTATTGTTTCTGTTTGTAGGTTTGGCCACTATGTTGATATTGCCGTTTGTCGAGCCTGAGCTGTCTACAGAGATCGCGTTTTTTTACAGTTTGATCAGCGAACAGGCAGCAAGCAGATAGTGAGGAGATGTTTGCTGTATGTAACAAAAAATGTTTTATGGTCTAAAACACGTCAATTCGCTTAGAGCACCTTTAATATAAAACAAGACAAAAACAAAAGCCCACGTGGGGGCATACACCATAGACAGACACAAAACACTAGACTAGACTATTAAACTCTTGACTTTGACAATACTAGATACTTGACTGGAAAACATACAACTAGACAACGCTGACAATACAAAATGAACCTGCACAGAAACAAGGACAAGAGAACATTATATAAGAGAAACTAAACAAGATAACGAGGAGGGAACAGATGATGGGAATAAGTAATAATTAACAATAAGCAGGAGGACGAGGGGGCGGGGACAAATGACAAGACACCGGAGGCACATGCCACAGTAAACAAGGCATGAGCCTCCACATAAGGCCTGGGACTGCCAGAACTCTGCCACCATGACAAAATACAAATATAACACAAGACTTCAAGGTAGAGTCCTGGCAGGATTTTAATCTTATAAGTTGCATCAAGGAGCCATTTGGATGATTGTCAAAATGTCTTCAATCATCACAAAATAAATCCAGCAGTTGTATTTATTATTTAATGTCAATTTGTATTTAAAGTCTCTGCAGACAGATCTACTGTACTTCTAAGTATTTATTTGATAGAACAGACAAAAGTTCTATGCTACCATTAATGCATATTAATGGAGAGGTATGATTCTTGATGCAGATTGGTCAATAATTGTGATTTATCATCTTTATAGCACATTTGTTTTAGTAAATTTTTCAGAAAATAATACACATTCAATTGTTAAATCCCCAAAATGTACCTTAAATAAAATTACACTGACAGCTGTCTTATTTATTTATTACAAATTAAATAACTATTTAATATAAAAAATAGGGGTGTGACGAGATCTCGTGCGACGAGATCTCGCGAGATTAAATATGTATCGCGAGATTAAGTGTGTCTCGCGAGATTTATTGTGTAGGTGAAATTCTGTCCGTTTCTAAAATAAAAGACTGCATCCTTCAGAGGTCGCATTTTTAAACTGCATTTACTTCATAAAGACTGTCTTATTAGAGACTACTAACAATTATAAAGTTTACTAATAATTTAGTTAATCGCAAATTGTTGTAATATGCTCATGACTTGCGAATGTAATGCTCAGTTAATGATCTGAAATTAATCTTAATGACGTATGCAGCCTGCATATGCGACATCCGGAGGATGCAGCTTTCTGTTTGACCCTTTTAGGGGCCAGTTACACCAAAAGCGTTTATGGCAGTTGCAGGCGCCTTTTTTAAATGATATTCTATGGGCATGGAGCGTTTGCGCGCTGAGCGCCTTGCGGTTTTTGCCGGCGGCCGCAGCACGCGACTTTGAAGGAACGCAGAGAGCGGAGAAGTGCCCGACATCATTCGCGTCTTTCCATTGTCCACTCGAATGAGGGGAGATGCGGGCCTTACGTTGTGGTGAGGGAAGTTTACAGTTGCTTTGAAGAACCGGACTCCACTCGCTCACTCTCTCCTGCGTGTTTGTGCACCTCTCACCCTCAAACAAGGTCAGAGCAAGCGTCATCTTTTTAAAGTTTCTGCTAATGTGACAGTTAACAGCAAATTAAAAGAGCGCACGCTTCAATATTTGATTGACAAGACAGCTGACTAGGTGGTTGCCTAGCAATATTAAAAGCCGCGTCTACTCGCACTGCTCTTTTTTAAAAAAGGCAGTGCGTCGCGGCTTGCGTTTCCAAGCGTTTAAAGCGTGGTTGGTGTAATTAGCCTCTTACAATGCATGCATTATATTCTGTCTTTTACTGCATTTGCTTTTTTGTTTGAGTTTCCAATAATGTTCGTTTGGGAGCTCGTATGAAGTCTGAGACGTGTTGTGTTTGTCTGTTGATCACTGTCAGATGTGAAGTCTCAGCACAGATTAAACCATCACAGAGTTTACATGATTTAATGTCTGCATGTTCATTTCTATTGTAAAGAAATGGACGTATATTAAATATTCAAATGGATTTAAACATTGTTTGGCTAAAAAATAAGCGTTTCTCTCCGTCTAAAGTGAAAGTGAAGATAGCGTCCGCGAGACGAGTCAACTATCTCCCCCTGCAGGCATTTGTTATAATACATACATAATGCTTTTTATTTATAGACCACAAATGTAATGTGTTTGTTCATGTAATGTTGTTTAATGTAACTTGGTTTTAATACTTTATTTGAACCAATTATTATTGCATCTTCGTTATTATGTAATTTTAAAGGCTACTGCTCACTTGGGTCTATTTTTACTACCCAAAAATAACAAATTACTTCATTATCAGTTAGTAAAATAATTGTTAGGGCCAGTCCTTGATTAGTTAAAACCTTTAAAAATAACATGATTTCAGTTTCTTATTCATTTATTTTATCATCGAGGGTATCTTAAAAAGTGTAAAAATATCGTCTCATTCTCGTGAACCCAATCTCGTGTCTCGTCTCGTCTCGTGGATTAAGTGTCTCGTCACACCCCTAATAAAAAATCTTACTATATTTTCTGACATTATACGTTGTCTATATGTGATTAATTACTAATAGTCCAGGCAAACTAACTCATTTTGGAGCAAAAAATAGAAGTAATTGTAAAATAATTTTTTTCAGCATAGATCATTTCTATGAGGTGTCCAGAAAAACATTCTAAAAGTCCTAAGAAATCCTAGTTGAGGAAATATGTTAATTTCTCATCAATCCGAAATGTGTGCCAATAAGGCCAGACTACAATACAACCCAATGGGGCTATTTTTTTCCTTTACTCCTATCAAATTGAAACTTTACACAATGAAAGTACCCATGAAAAGTAATTTTTTTTGTATTACAAGTTGCTTTGAAAATTAAATTTAATATGCAAGTGAGCTATACACTAATCGAATATGCCCAAAATACACCCAAAAGTAACTTTTTGGTATTACAAGTTTCTCATGTTTTTTTATCCAGCCTGGATCCTCAACCCCTTCTCTGTGGCTTTTGGTTCGGGCACCCCCATATAATTTTCTGGTTTGTTCTTTACTTGGTTCTTCCCCTCTGGGTTATATTCATCTGATAAAATTGCCTCACTAAAGCAATCTGATTTGCAGCACTAGCAAAATCTGTACAATTTAAATGCATGTTAAGTTAGAAAATAGATCAATACAGTAAATGCATTAACAAAACACAAGAAAGACTGATTCCTTTTTTCTTAAGGTCACTAGTATAACAGCATAAATGTACCTGAGGTTTCCTTGCAGCATTGATATGGGTAAAAAAATTGCATTGCAAAATACATTCATTACAATGCAGTGCAATTGGCCATTTATTTTGTTGGGGCACTATTATGGGTCAGTGCTGAAACAGTTTATATAAAATCCTCTTATGTTTCAGAATTTAAATGACATTTTTATTAAAAATGTGTAATTGATTGTTTTCCATACTTACATTTTAATCAGGGAACGAAAACACTACCGTATTATAGATTTTTATTTAAAAGCAACTAAAGGATTTCAGACTTTTTCCATTCAATATGACACATCGAGCTCTTCAAACAATCCAACCCCAATCATTTTGAGGCTGTAATTCTACATCTCGTCTGTTTGGCAAAGGAAAGGGATGGCACTGGAAAAATTAAAGAATGATACTAGCTTTCTCAAACAAGCTAAGGTGTTTAGCCAGTCACAGGAAAATGTGGGAAAAGGCATCATCATTGCAGGTGAAAAAGCTCTAGTATCACTGTATGGGGGCAAAAGGATGAATCACTGGACATGCTAAGATACAGGCAATTCTTTATTAAAGTAACTCAGAACTCATCTCCAGTGAAAGCTCAATCTCTCCCTCCAACGTCAGCAGCTGCAAAGTTCCATAGTCGTCAGGTCTTTTACCAAATGATGAAGTGGAAAGGGGGAAGTGAACCTATGGACCCAAAACCTTGGGTGTGCCATGTTTTGGATAGGAGATTAATGCCAATAATGACTGATCAGCCAAGCAGCGTAACGAGTCAACACCATGTCAATTTTTTCCCAGGCTGGGAGGACCAGCTTAAACCAGCTACTGCCACCTTAAATCAGCAAAAAACAGTTACCAGCTTATGCTGGTCTTAGCTGAATTTTTCAGTAGGGATTGTTAATCACTGCTATGACTAAACACATACGCATAGGTCTACCAAATTGTGAAAAGCGCTATATAAATAAAATTTAATTGAAAAAAATTAAATACATAAATAAGATGCTTACTTACATTATAGGCTATAGCGTTAGATTACAACCACATTATACTTTATACCGCCATTTTCCGGGCTTCAGTTCTGGATGGCATGATGCACACAGCAGCTCTAAACTTCAGCTCAATCATTACATACGCAGAAAGATTGATCCATACCATTTAAAATCATGTTAACTTACTGCTGCACTTTTGTAGTTGATAGTTACGTCCACTGTAGTTGCAAGAAAGACTGCAGCACAAAGAGATGCACATGCAAAAAACATGGACCCCCTTGCACTAACATTTGTGGAGAATGTTGTGGTAATAGCTGTACAAACTCACAGTTGCCTGATTTATCAGATGAATATGACCCAGAGGGGAAGAACTAAGCAAAGAACAAACCAGGAACTGATATAGGAGGTGCCAGAACCAAGAGCCACAGAGAAGGGGTCAAGGATCCAGGCTGGATTTAAAAAAAGATGTAAAAACAAAATCACCAAAAACAAAAACATCAAAAAAGGCCCTTCTGTTGCTACCTTGTTGTGGTGGGGAGGCTTGTGTTCCTTCTTTGACCATGAAGATTATACCGGCGGGGGTTATACAGCTGGCAAGAACTACCAAGCCAGGCAGTTTTCAGGTTAGAGGCCAGTCTAAAAGCAGCAGGATGATTGGATGAAGATTGGGCCGATATATTTATCAAACATATGAATGATGTTTCTGCCTATGCAAATTAGGACATATTAAATAAGTGTAAAGCTCATGTGGATATTCAAATTCATTTCAAAAGAAACTTGTAATACCAAAAAGTTACTTTTGGGTGTATTTTGGGCATATTCGATTAGTGTATAGCTCATTTGCATATTAAAATAAATTTTCAAAGCAACTTGTAATGCAAGGAAGGTTACTTTTCATGGGTGCTTTCATTGTGTGGAGTTTCATTTTGATGGGAGTAAAGAAAAAAATAGCCCCATTGGGGGGTATTGTAGTCTGGCCTTGTTGGCACACGTTTCGGATTGATGGGGAATTGGCATGTTTCCTCAGCTGGGATTTCTTGGGACTTTTGGTGTGTTGTTCTGGACACCTCATGGAGGTTATCTGTGCTGAGAAAAATTCTTTTACAATTAGTCTGTCGTAAAATGCTATTTTGCCTGGACTATAAAAACATAAACCAGAAAAATGTAAAAACATAAAGAGTTGGTAAATGATGGTCAGATGTTGTTGTGGCACTAATAAAAAACAAACAAAAAATGAAAAGTGAGGAAAATCATGCAGTTACTGTAGAGGTTCATCTCACTTTTGTTAAACATTTCAACATGTTTCCAGTAGATCGTATTTCAGACAATTTTAGGGATTCTTGAGTTTGGACCACCATCATATAGGACATAGATAATGGGTAGATCCTGAATAAATGACTTATAATAATAATGTTTCTTTACTTTAAACAAAATATATACAATTAAAATAATTAAATGTATTATATTGTCTATATGACCTGTACAAGAAATTGTCTATTTTCACATTTAAACCCTGAAAATCATGAGATTGTTGAAGAAAGATTTTTTTTCTGCGGCTGGTAATGCAAAATATTTATTACAAACACCTCTACAAACAACAGCCGATGAAAAGAGTTTTTGTTGCGACTTATTTAATTTCTTTATTGTTAATCATGTTTGCAGAAGTTATTTATGGAAACTTTTACATTTTTATGAATTCATTACTGCAGATACTCAGTGTTTATATCATTACTGTGATGTTTACTCACTCATCTGTGATCTGATCATCTCTCTCTGTTTCTTCATACTCTTGATTCGTTCTTCTGCTCTCTCTTCCTCTACTTTCCTTCTCTCTTTCATATCCACTAATATATTTTTGTCCATTTCAAAACAGCAGCCGTTGTTTTCTGTCACTGTCTCCTCTATCTTCTCCAGCAGATCTTTGATCTGAGTCTCATCACTTCTGTTGTTATTGTTGAGAAGATGATATCTGTTCCCACATTTCTCCACCAGCCACTGGAGATCCTCACCTTCACTCTCAATGTGTTGCTCTATAGTTGTGTCTCCTAGAAGATCTCCACGAGTGAAGAGCACTATAGTGTGACTCCAGACTCTCTCACCCAGAAGATCAACATAACCCTGAAATACTTTTCTCTCTTCCTCTAGAAATCTAGTGGCAGCACGTATAACCAGAAGAACAATGTGAGGTCCTGGAGGACACAGAGACACACTGAGTAAAATCTCTTCTTTCAGTAACTCAGAGCTCAGATCTACAGGTATTGTCCACCATCCAGGAGCTTCAATCACAGTGATGTGTCTGTCTGCTACTTCTCTCTGTCTCTTCACACACTGAGCAGTCAAACTCTTCAAGTCAAACTCCTCTCTGTTCAGGATGATGTTTCCTGATGAACTCTTCCCAGCATATTTATATCCCATTAACACAATCCTCAGATCTGAGAGCTTCTGGGTGTCACCTGTAACAAATACACAAAACAATCTTATTTTAAATTATACTGTACTGAAAAGTAACAGATATAAATACAACACAAACTTGGGTTTACAGTTTTTTTTGGATTGCTAAACGCCAGTGGGCACAACAAGAGTCACATGTGCAAATCTCTAACTACAGTCTGCACAGCAGCAGTTCATGTGGACCAAACTCTAGTTTGTTTTTCATTGCTTGAACACAGTTTTCAAAACTCTACACACTTATCACATGACTTTAAACACAACCTGCACAACACTGTGGATTTACAGCACTTTGTTCAAATGCTAACACACTGCTGTCAAAACTGTGAACCCTGCATTCAAAACAGAATTGATTTCAGTCTTGTGCCTTTCAAACACTGCTATCTGCAATTTCATATAAATATAAATTCCAATTTCATATATATATATATATATAAAATATTACCTTTCATGTACTTTTAATTTCTACCTTTTTTCCTCATTACTGTAATTCTGTAAATTACTACAGACTATTGAAGCAAACTGCTAATTTTCAATTACCTTAAAGAATTATGTTCTAAAAAAATAATAAATCATGTGATAAATCAATAAATAAATCATTCTTTGAAGAAAACATTACTTTGTATGAAGTCACTGAAATTGTTGAAACTGTAAAGATGAAAAGTTTGTATTTTCTGGATTGGTGTTTGATGTTAGTGTTTTTCCTCTCAGTGTGCCTCGGCAGGCACTGGCACGCCCACTTGAAGCTCGATAGTTCAAACACGGCTAATGAGACAAACAGACCCAGTTCCTGTTGCTGTGAAGGTCATCGCACCACTGATCTACTGGCTGTCCTTCAACGTGACGACCAGCCGATGCCCGACCAACGACCACCGGCTAAACCAGTTTAATCCGCTTACCTGCCGCCTATCCCTACTGTATCTATCTATATATATATCTATATATATATCTATATATATATCTATATCTATATATATATATATATATATATATATATATATATATATATATATATATATATATATATATATATATATATATATTAGGGCTGTAAATAGATAAAAAAAATTAATCTAGATTAATCGCATGATTTCATGAGTTAACTGCGATTAATCGCAAATTAATCGCACATTTTCATCCATTCTAAATTTACCCTAATTTAACACTTTTCAGGTTTTTAATATTCTAATCATATATACATATATAGATGCTTTATGCAAATGTATGTTAACAACAGCCTGTTTACATTTTAACAGAATCACCAGCCATTGTTCTGTATATGAATTTTCCTTTCAGAAGATTTTTCTTTCTCCATTTTTGTTTGCTGCTGCATCATTTGTGACCTGTGCAGGCAAGTTGAGTCGGAATTAGCAAATTTAAAAAAAATAGTTGTTCATATTTTGACATTCTCTATTAAAACATAGAACAATGCATGATTTGTTGAAAAATAACAAAATATGACAGAACTACACGTGTTTGAAGTTGAAAGAGTCAAATTACCACAAAAATTTCCACATCCATACATTATATTACCACATTAATACCTTAAAATCACTGGTAAAACTAATAGATTTAGCACACACAAAGCAAAAACATCATCAATGTATGTTCAACTTTTTTTCCTTTTGTTTGATTGACATTGTGACAGACTGCTTAAAATCTAAGTGATCTAATATAATGTTACACATCAGATATTTTTACCCAACAGTTAACCAAACATTTACTTAAAACATAACAGATTATAGAGCCTACCTGCGTGAATTCTTATCAAAACAGATATTTGTAAAACTGTAATTTTGTGTAGATGTCTATATATCCGGGTCGCGCACTCGCGCGTCTGCGTGCACGCGCTTCAGATATCAGTCAGTCAGCGTGAGGGGATCGCTTTTGAGTCGCTCTTAATAACTCTTTAACATTAATCAGGTACCGAACTTTATCTCTCTTAATGACTCTTTTAACATCAAGCAAGTCCTGCAGTCTATTTTATAAGTCATGCATAAAAGCGAAACCAAAATGAATTGAGACGCATTTTTGTATTAGATTAAGCATTAGGAGGACAGTAACGTTACACCTCTCAGACGTATAAATTAAGATGATATCAGATGTCCAACGAGCATTTAGAGCATTGGATTTGGTAGACTATTTGCTTAATGTTCTTATTTCTATGAAAACCTTTTACTCATTTAGAGAGAGTCACATTTGTCTGCGTCTCTGTTCATTCAACTATGGGCTGGACCAAGGGTCAAACAGAAATTGCGCGTTGCGTTAATCTCCGTTAAAAAAATTAGCGGCGTTAAAATGAATTTGCGTTAACGCGTTATTAACGCGTTAATTTTGACAACCCTATTAATTCCTCCCAAGGGTTTTTAGGAGTTTTTTCCCATTGGGTTTTTTCCTAGGGGGTTTTTTCATCCCAGGGAGAGTCAGCCAACTTTGGCTTAGCTTAGCACTTTACTGTATAAGTTATATTATTAATATGCACGCATGTACGGTTTAACCGTAGCCGCTATATTCTACTGCTTATATTATCTATTGATTTTCTGTGTTCTCCTCTACATCTTCTCATGTAAAGCTGCTTTGCAACAATTAACACTTGTGAAAAGCGCTATATAAATAAAATTGAATTGAATTGAATTGTGTTCTGAGTGACAGTGACAGTTGTGTATAGTGTTTGGCTGCACTGAGCTGTTTTGAGCCACGTGTTAAGAGTTGTGCTCAGGTGACTTTTGCTATTGCAGACTGTAGTTTTGCACATGTAGCTCCAGTCGTTTAGCAATCGAAAAAAACTGTAAAGTAACTAATTTAACAAAGGATTTTCATCTTATAAGTTGCTTCAATGAGCCATTTGGATGATTGTGAAAATGAAAAAATGTCTTCAATCACCGCAAAATAAATCCAGCAGTTGTATTTATTATTTAATGTCAATTTTATTTAAACTATGTGCAGACAGATTTACTTTACCTCTAAGTATTTATTTGATAGAACTAAAAAAGTATACACACAGTCGGCATCTAGTCTTAATTGGGGGCGTGGCGAGGGTGGGGGGAAATACTGTGAATATCGTGTGTATTTGAAATAGAAACATTTTGTATTGCGAGTTATTGACACCTGTCGACCGGCAACGCTACATTGCAAAATTAACTGAAATAGCTTATGATTGCCCTTATTTAATTACAAACTGGGTCAATGACCCAAACAGCCGGAGTTGTTGTTTCAAGACATATTCTGTTGAATCTCAAGGAAAGACATTGCTGTAGCGGTAACATTAGCCTATAACTCAATCAACTTTCATATATGTTGCATACTAAAACTCCATAAAACCTTGCCACTTAGTAATTGTACTTATGCTTCACTCCAAACTATTAATCCTTTTGTAAAACGGTGATCAGTAGTAGGGCCTACGAAGTTGCAGGGACTGTGCTGACTGTTACGTCTGTTTCACACATACTCACCCTGCTTTCCAGTTTGTTTTTATATGACCTTCCCTCGCTAATCTCCCTCAGTCTCGTTCACTCGGATAAACGTCATTGCTTACGTTGTACGAGTGCCCACTTCTGCTGAAATACTTGAAGTAGGTTCAAATGGATCACCCTCAGCTAGTGTTGTAGTCAAGACCACCTAAACTGAGACCAAGTCATGACCAAGACCAAGACTGGCCCAGGCCGAGACAAGACCAAGAACTTAATGGGTTGAGACCAAGTCAAGACCAAGACCAGTGCAAGTCACTGCATTAAAACACTTGTGATAAAATGTGGAATACGGTATACATATGATTAGGCACTTCTTGTCTCTCTCTCTGTGTGTGTGTGTGTGTGTGTGTGTGTGTGTGTGTGTGTGTGTGTGTGCGTGTGTGTTCTTTGCCTTTTATTTGTTCGCTTAAATAAAAGTGAACAAACACTAAAGAGCTGAAATAAACCATTTATTCTGAACTGTCTTTCCATGGCTTGCCATACACTTAACACAATGCAGGTGTTTTTAGTTATAAAATTAGAAAAAATGTCATTGGGAGAACTTAAACAATGCTTAAACAATGCCAACATCATACGCCAAACCTGAATAAACTGCATAAAATTAATGATAAAAAATACATTTGTGGTGTGCCATCAGTTGTGGTCTTGACCGGTCTTGAAATAAAATTCTGAGTCCTCTTTGTCTGAGACTGAGACGAAAAAAGTGGTCGATTCCAAGACGAGACCAAGACCTTTCAAAAGTGGTCTTGAGAACTACAACACTACCCTAAACCCTTGATCACATGGAAAGTGGAGACCGCCCCCTCCATCATTTGAACTGTTCAAAGCGCGAGCTGCTGAAGTGACGTCACAATCGTGAAGCTGCATGAAGTGTACATTATGAAGTAGACTCGCTCCCTGTGTCAAAATCGAGGGAGCGATGGTCTGTCCATATAAACTTCCCTCGTTCACAAAATGGCGACAGGGATTCCCCCGAGGATAAGTGTTTAGGGAAGTTCACGAGTGCGTGTCTAAAACTGGAGTGGAACGCAGCCATACTTCTTATGCAGTGCGTTTGCGGTGCATAATTTTTTACGTGACCATGTTAACAGGAGCTTTCACACAGCAAACGTATGCGGCCCATCCGGTCCGTTGCAGATATTAACTGTGTGAAAGCTCTAACCTGTTATCGTGTGCACATAAACAATTTTGCACTGCAAACGCACTGCATACGGAGTATGTGTGAAACAGGCATAACCCACAGACTACCCATGGAGTAGTCTGTGATTTACGCCTGTTTCACATCTTGAACATTTTTGAAAATGTTTCTCTTCCATCTTTTTTAAAATAATTCTTATTAACAGGAGTTTTCACACAGCAAACGTATGCGGTCCGTCCAGTCAGTTGCAGATGTTAAAGCTAGGGTAGGTAATCCTGTTCAGATACATTTTTTTTAATACTGGGTGAAATGGTCCTTCTATCCTGAGAGTAGTCAATACATTATGTGTTCAGAAAAAGGAATGAAAACAATCAGACCTCTGTAGCAGCTGCAGGACAGTAAAAACTCCATGCCTTCATGTCTCGTGCCCGACCCCCACTGCGCGCGCTGCCCTGCGTGCACTAATCACGTCACCGTTCCCTGAAATATTCAGTCTCACTACACCGAGTAAGCAGGAGTTTGCGGCACCGGCACAATGGAAGATAAAAAGCAGCCAAAACGTCTCGGTTACTATCGTAACCTCGGTTCCCTGAGAGACGGGAACAAGACATTGCGTCCGCTGACGCTATGGGTTAACTCCTCCCACTTCACCAAAACTGAAATCTTATTGAACAACGCCATTGCAGGGCACTGGCCAATCGTCGCTGACCGCGGGAAGCGGGAGCCTATAAAAGGCGGTGTAAGAGCGACGAACATCAGAATACTCGACTGAACGAATATGGCTGGCAAGCCGCGAGCTCGGCGCGTAACGCAATGTCTTGTTCCCGTCTCTCAGGGAACCGAGGTTACGATAGTAACCGAGACGTTCCCTATCGAGAGCGGTCTCTCGACATTGCGTCCGCTGACGCTATGGGAACACTGTACAACCACGCCGAGCGAGGGGTGAAGCCAGCCCTGCAACGCAATGTTGTCTAGAACACAACCAATAAAAACCCTGACATGCGGCGCCCGTAACATAGGGGGCGTGTCCGGCCAATAGGATGTAGATATTCCTGAGGTATGAAATTTGCATATCCAAACCTAAGAAACGTGAATACTCATCACTGCGCCGCTACGGGGCAAATAGACAAGTAATTTGAGTGAATACACGTAGTAATAGTAGCACGCACGGCTTTGCCGGGCAACATAGAGCAAAATTGATAGAGGTAATTGGGGTTCTGTCTCAACACGGAGTTAACAGCCGCAGCGGTAACACCGTTAAACCCACAACGTCTTTAGTAGAGACGACCTGATGGAGCGCAGCGTTCTAAGAGAGTAACACAAGCACGCACACATACAGATAGCTGCTTTAGAAGCCAAGACGACCTGAGAGAACCCAGGGCGCTATAATTTAGTGGCATAAGAATGTTCAGTACTCACCGACAGAACTTTTGCGGCTAGCGAATGCATATTGAGCAAGTAAAACCTCGCGAAGGAGTTATGTGAAGCCCAACCAGCCGAAGACACACATCCTGCACAGTAGTACCCTGAAACCAAGCCCATGATGAGGCAATAGCCCTCGTAGAGTGTGCCCTGATGTTAAAAGGGGGCTCCAATCCGCCGCTCTCGTAAGCTAGCGTTATAGCATCCACTAACCAGTGAGAGAGCCGCTGTTTAGACACCGCTCTGCCTTTAGTAGCGCCACCGAAGCACACAAAGAGTTGGTCCGATGCTCTGAAGTTGGCAGTACGATTCACATATGCCCTCAAGGCTCTGACAGGGCAAATAGCCTCCTGGTTAGATGCGTTCTGAGATGTTGCAGGCGCTGCAGATAACGCCGATATGGTAACTACCTGATCGCGAAAGGGGGTAGAGAGAGATTTAGGTATAAATCCAATCTTGGGTCTCAAGATGACATTACAATCTCCCGAGCCGAAGCGTAAGCAATCCTCGTTGACAGAAAACGCTTGTAAATCCCCAACGCGTTTCGTAGTAGCCAGAGCGAGAAGAAGAGCCGTTTTAAGAGACAGGTCTTTAATAGAGCAAGACTCCAGAGGTTCGAACGGCGGTCGTGAAAGTGCACTAAGCACTACATCTAAATCCCAAGGCGGCACCGAAGGGGTGCGAGGGGGTTTTAGTCTTCTCGCTCCTCTCAGGAATCGGACAACAAGTGCGTGTTTTCCTATCGAGTGCCCTTCCAAGGGGGGGCGTATCGCCGCAATAGCCGCCACGTAGACTTTTAGCGTCGACGGCGAGCTGCCGGCGTCCATCTTATGCTGTAAGAAAAGCAAAATGTCCGACACCGGGCAGTTTAACGGGTCGATGCCGTTTTCATGACACCATTTTAGAAACACATTCCATTTAAGATCGTACAAGCGCCTCGTAGACGGCGCTCGCGCCTCAGTGAGCGTGTTCTCCACCCGATGCGAGAGATCGCTAAAGTTATCTAACGTTACGTTCCTCTCACCTGCCAAGCGTGTAGGTTCCACAGCCCTGGGTTGGGGTGCCATACTGAACCTTCCACCTGAGTCAGTAAGTCCCTCCTTAAGGGAATCTGCCATGGGGGGCTTAATAACATCTCTCTCAAGTTCGGATACCACGGCTGGTTCGGCCAGTCTGGTGCGACTAGAATTACCGTGGCTCTCTCCTCCCTGATTTTGCATAACACCAAGGGTATGAGTTTTATCGGAGGGAAAGCATACAGTCTGGATTCCGGCCAGCGTGATGTCAACGCGTCCCCTTGTAGCGGGGAGTGAGTGAGCGAGAAAAACAGCGGGCAGTGCGTGTTCTCGCTGGTCGCGAACAGGTCTATCGACGCCCTCCCGAACTGGCTCCATATCAGCTGAACCGATTCGGGATGGAGCCTCCACTCTCCGCTGGGAAGGCCTTTCCTCGATAACATATCCGCTCCTCTGTTCAGAATGCCCGGAATATGTGCTGCTCTGATGGAGAGTAAATGGCGGTCCGCCCATAGAAGAAGGCTGGCCGCCTGCTCGAATAGGGCTTTTGAATGAATACCTCCCTGGCGATTTATATATGAAACCACCGTCGTGTTGTCCGTCCGTACTAGAACATGATGACGCTCGAGTTGCGGACGAAATGTCTTGAGCGCTAACATTACCGCTCTCATTTCCAGACGGTTTATGTGCCAAACACTCACTGGATCCGGCCACACACCGGACGCCGGTGTGCTCATGCATACCGCTCCCCAGCCTGACCTCGACGCATCCGTGGTGACCGCTATACGAGAGGCTACCTGTCCTAGCGGGGCTCCGACACTGTACAGGGTCGGGTCGCGCCACGGTCTCAGCGCGCTGACACAGCTGTGTGTTATCTGAATGCGCAAAAACGCCGAGGCCCACATATTCATCGGAACTCGATCTTTCAGCCATATCTGTAACGGCCGCATGCGAAGCAATCCCAAATGACAAACTGGAGCGGCTGATGCCATCAGACCCAGCAGCCTTTGAAACTCTCTGAGGAGGACAAACCGGCCGGTTCTGAAACGGCGAATGTACAGCGTTAATGTTTCTACACGTTGCTGCGAGAGATGAGCGCGCATCGATGTAGAATCCAACAGAACTCCCAGGTAAGAAATGGATTGACTCGGTATGAGTTTGCTTTTCTGTACATTGACTCTGAGTCCTAACGCTTCCAAGTGGGGCAGCAATGCATCTACATGACTGATTAATAGATCGCGAGATTGAGCTAAAATCAGCCAGTCGTCCAGATAATTCATAATGCGCATCCCGCTCGCTCTGAGGGGGGAGAGAGCCGCATCCATGCATTTCGTGAACGTGCGCGGGGCTAAAGCTAGCCCGAACGGTAGGACGGAGTATTGGTAAGCTGCGCCCTCGAACGCAAATCTCAGAAAACACCTGTGACGGGGGGATATCTGAATATGGTAGTAAGCGTCCTTTAGATCGATCGACGCAAACCAGTCCCCAGGGCGAACTTGCGCTAGGATCTGTTTCACGGTTATCATTTTGAATACACGTTTGCGTAGCGCACGATTGATAGGTCTTAAGTCCAGAATCGGTCTCATCCCGCCGTCTTTCTTGGGCACCACAAAGTACCGGCTGTAAAATCCGCTGTTCAACTCGCCGTGAGGGACACGCTCTATCGCTCCTGTCGCGAGCAGGTTTTGTATCTCCCGTCTCAGGACAGGGGCATTTTGCGGTGTTGTTAATGACGTTACCACACCATTGCAACGGGGCGGTCTGCGTCTGAATTGTAGAGAATAGCCGTTCTCTATGATGCTTATTACCCATTCTGATACGCCCGGAATCGCCTTCCAAGCTTCTATAAATTGGCATAGAGGGCGAAGGTGGCCGTGCATAGACGCTTGTGACGTGTTTTCTACGAACGAGCCTGACCCTTGCGGAGCTAGAAATGTCAGCGGCGGGGCGGCACGTAGAAGCTGATTCTCGTTCAACGGCTCGGTGGCGGTGCCCGAGTTTAACTGATAAGCACTTTGTACATATCTCAACCTCGCGCTGCTTGACTGCAGGGCTTCGGTCGCTATATGAGGGCTGTGAGGAGGAAAAAGCTCTTTTTGTGGTGATGTTTGTGTTTTTATTACATTTACACACATAACAGTATTCACAACAGTATTTACAACGGTGTTTATTGAACACGGAATGTCGCCCACAGGAACAGAGGGGGGCAGAGGAACCCGGCGTGTAGACGCCTGCCCCTTCACGAGCGATCTCCTCCTCTCGCCCTCTCCATCAGGAAGAAGGCTTGCGAGCCTGATGCTGTCCGCCGCGGCGTCGAGGGCTCCTGCCACGACCGTGACCTCCTCGGGGCTGCCAGTTCTTAGGGCGCACATCGGGCTCCTGACGCGATGGTGCGGAGAAACCAGCTGGTTTAGGAGGGCGTTGCGCGGATCGCGGGGCTGAGGAAGAGCGCGATCTAGCCGCCTCATGCTGAGAGGAGCGTCTGGGAAGCAGCTGACTCATGGCGCGTGAGCGCTTTTGTGCCTCTGAAAAACGCTCGACGACTGACTCCACGGCGTCACCGAAGAGGCCGGCGGGAGTAATCGGAGCATTCAGCAACGCTTTACGCTCGTTGTCCTTCAGCTCAGCTAGGGTAAGCCATAGGTGGCGATGAAGGACGACCATGAAGCCCATAGATTTTCCGACGGCCTGGGCAGAGAGCTTCGTTGCCATGAGAGCAAAATCCGTGGCAGCGCGTAGGTTGCGTACCGCCTCAGTATCGACATCATCACCCAGCGACTGCAGAATCTTCGCCTGGAAGACTTGTAGAACGGCCATAGCGTGTAGCGCCGCCGCCGCCTCACCAGAAGATGCATAAGCCTTGTCCGCCAGATGGGCTGTCATCCGACAGGGCTTTGACGGCAGGCCGCGCTCAGCGCCGAGTGACGCGGAGGAAGGGCAAAGGTGTGCCGCGACGCTCTCTTCCACGGGGGGAATGCGCACGTAACCGTGGGCTTCCCCGCCGTCTACCTGCGAGAACATGCCGGGTGCATGGACGCGCGCCGATTGGGGTGCAGACCATGTCTTGGAGACCTGATCGTGAACATCAGGGAAGAAAGGCGTCTTCCTCCTCGGAGCGGCCTGCTGGCGGCCCGATTGGAGGAACCATGAATCTAGCTTGCTCCTCGCCGGCTCGTCAGGCGATGTCCAGCTGAGGTCCAGCTCTTTTGCCGCCATCTCCATAATCCTAGACATCTCAGACTGGAGATCCACGTGAGGCGGGCGTTCCCGCTCTGCCTCAGCCCAGCTGGTAGATGCAGAAAGAGACATGCTGTCTTCCTCGTCCTCAATACCAAACGAGACAGCCACGTCCGAAGCAGAAGGGGGGCGGAAAACATCCGGGTGGAACTCCACTGGAGAGCGCTTAGATCCCGAAGGGCGGGCGCCACCGGAGGAGCTCCCGCCGTCGTTACCATCCTGGCGGGGAGCAAGAGAAGAATCAGAGGGGGGGGGACCCGCCTGTGGCACAGCGGCGGCAGCGGGTTGCTCCCCGGCGAGACCTCGAGCCACGGCTCTCCTAATCCTGAGCACGCGTGCTGGGAGGTCGGCGCAGTGCTCGCACGAAGAATCCGCGAGAGCCGCCTCGGCGTGCGCCAATCCCAGACAGGCGATGCAGTGCTCGTGGGAGTCCGGCTGCTCCAGGGGTCCCGCGCAGAGAATGCAGATCATAGACTTGCTTGAAGATTTCATCTTGAGTGAAGAAGAGAATTCTGATGTTCGTCGCTCTTACACCGCCTTTTATAGGCTCCCGCTTCCCGCGGTCAGCGACGATTGGCCAGTGCCCTGCAATGGCGTTGTTCAATAAGATTTCAGTTTTGGTGAAGTGGGAGGAGTTAACCCATAGCGTCAGCGGACGCAATGTCGAGAGACCGCTCTCGATAGGGAACTACCACTGCCAGCTTTGCTGGTAACTGCTCGCCCTAATAAAAAAACCTAGAAAAAGAAAATCTGAGGCAGAAAAGGCTGCAACAGGTACTGGATAAAGCCAGAGGACAAACTCGCGTAAACATCGGTGGAGCATTTGAATGGTGGAGACAAATGAGGGAGCTGAAGGGCCTGAAAAGCGATGCCGAGGTTGCGGTCTTTCTGCTGAACAGGTAATAATTTGTTTTGCTTCGGGGGGATTTGTTATTTCCATGATAAATGTTACGTTAGGCAACGTAGCTATTTTTGTAGCTAGTATTAGCCCAATGCTAACATTAGCTTCTCTGTCGGTGTAAGTCAGTTGAGTTACAGGTCGTAGGTAACGTTACTGCTTATCTGACTTTTAGGACATGACATTATGATAATATTGCACAGCCATAGTCGCAAGTGTATCATAACTTATGATCTAAAATAGTTTTCTAAACAAAGCTACGGATAAACTAATTCAAGGAATCACATAAATGTTTGTCACTGTGTGAAATGGGAAAAAAAATGTGTTGTCATTCATTGTGTGTCTTTGAGATACAGTAATTATTGTCAGATGTGTAATTGTGATATTCTTCCTAAAGGTAAATCACTGCCAAAGGAGTAGATCACCACAGAAGACAACGCATCATGCAAAGCCTGACCTGTCAGCCATCCATGGACACTCTTTTTCTAACATATATATATTTCAAATTTATTATATGTAAATACAGATTGTTTATGACAATCAAAAGCAACAAAAGGACAGATAGTTGTTTAAAAAAGTATTCCTCTTAGGTCTCTCTTGTTGTTGTTGGTGTTGTTTTTTTAATAAAACAAAAAGTGTTATACCACATTCATTGTCATTATTCATTTAGCATGTAAGGAGGTAAGAAAAGTAATAGCTTGTTTATGCTAAAATGATAAAGGAAAGGCATTTATCAACTCAAAATATTTATTCAAACATGACAAAATTTAAATAATAATATGACTGTACATACTGTATACATTAGTGCAAATTTTACAGAACAATATATAAATCAGTACAAAATAAATAAAAAAGCAGGGCACAAAAATAAATACTATTTATTGTACTGTGCCTACACCCTACTTGGGATGAAACCTGTATACTGTCCATGTGTATCTGGGTAGCGGTCTCTAATTTTCCAAAACACAGCAACTAGGAATTACTACTCTGTGCCCAGCTCCCAGTGCCCCATATTGCCACACAACATATTGCCGGTATGCAGCGTAGCGGAATTGTTTATTGCTCTCCCCTGGGTCTGGAAGATCCTCCACAGCCCGGACATCATTCCAGATCCTTCTGGCAAGTCGCAACACCCCCTCCTGCAAAATGTACAATTCCATGTGGGGCAGCATGGAAATACAGGAGTCGTCTTGTTGCCCACAGCACTTTCTTTCTACATCTGAGGGCATCTCTCTGCAGTTTCGGCACACACACCAAGTGGGTTGACTCGGAGCTGGAGGGCCTGGTGGAGGAGCATCTCCTGATGTTGACATATGGAGGAGATCAAAGATGAGGCTTGGGTCCCTTGTCAGGCAGATCTGCAGCAACTGATGGGATTCTTCCAAGCTCAGTGTATGAATTCTGGCCTGTAAAACAATAGTTCATCAAAAAGATTCAACTTTATTTTTAGAACTCTTTTTTTTCTGTCCTCTAAGAGAAATGTTGTGTCCACAGTAAATGCCAGGTAATTATTTATTGGCAGACAGTGCCAAGGACTCAATTTGATATGTTTTGTTTATATTGTATATATTGTTGATATTATATTGTTATTAAAATTCTTTACTCGTTTTAAAAAATCTACTGGGCTGCTGCAGCACTGATAATTTCACTATTGTGGGACAATAAATGTTTATCTTATTTGATCTTATACTATTGTTTTTTGCTGATGTTGAGGTCGAAAAAATATCAACTAATAACAAAAAATATAGCTGCAAGCAGCGATACGGGGCCAAGCACAATCAGCGCAATGAGCTCCCAAAGCACAACAAGAAAGATACAACGTATCAATCACTCAGGGCGCATTGAGCACCCAAGGTGCATCAAGAACACAAGGCTCAGCAAAGAACCCAAAGCGTAGCAATGACAGAGCAGAACCACCGCAGTGCAGAGCAGCAACAGAAAACATGGCAAAAATAGAACATATGTGAACTACAGACAGGTCAAAAAGAATAGGTGAGAAAGAACAAAACTATAATAGAAGAAATTAACACCTGGCTCAGGTGGGATTCGAACCCATGAACGCAGGATCTCAATGCAAACGACTTAACAGATGCGCCACTCAGTAGACACAGCTCAAGGGGCAGCAGAAAAGAGCTTACATCCCATACAAAGAATTCAGAAGTTATAAGCAGTTCTATAAGAACTGTTATAGTTTATACCCCTAGGTGGCGCTGTTCTCTGATTTCCTCAGGACGTCATGCTGAAGCTCCCTACCGATTTTTGCGCCGATATATCCGATACTTCAAAAGTTATAGCAATTTATCACAGATTTCAAAATGGCGGACAGGCGGTTCGGTCAATCCCGGCATAATACATATCGGCAGATGCGGCATAAGCCAAGGAATCCGTAGACACCAAGATCATAATTTTCTGACAAACGATTCAGAAGTTATGCGCAAAAATAGCCTTTTTTCCTATCTCATGACCCATAGGTTGCGCTGTCACCAAATTTGGCATGGACCCCCATTTCATGGTCGACATGAAGCGTACCAAATTTCATCTCGATTGATCAAAGAATGACCGAGATATAGCCTCAGAACCAATTTTGCGTCAATCTCGTTAAGTTCGCGCATTAATTACTTTTGAATAAAGAAAAATATCAAAATTCTGTTCAGTCATTTCTATGCGGCTCACTCCAAAGATCACATGTGCCAAATCTCATAAGAATTGAACCAAATTTGAAGGAGGAGTAGCGAAAAAACGAAATACTGTACATTTCAAAATGGCCGATACTGTAATGGGAGGAGTCTTACTGTAAAGTATTAAAAACAATAAGCATGAGGAGAGCAATCATGTGTACTAAGTAGAATTCTCATAGATCTAATGGATCACCAGTTATAACCATTTGAACATTGAATTTTTGAGATGATGGTGGCGCTATAGAGTTACTGCTAGAGACCCCATTTTTGGCCAAATGACTATTTATGACCACCACTACAACTGTGCCAAATTTCATCATTTTCCTATATACGGTTCATAGGGCTGCCATAGACTCCCATTGGGGAAGATTAAGATTATTAAGAAAAATAATAATAAATATAGCTGCAAGCAGCAATTGCGGGGTCAAGCACCTTCAGCGCAATGAGCACCCAAAGCACAGCAAAAACCACACGACGCAGCAAATGCACAAAGCGCAGAAAGCGCGCAATACAGAGCCCGAACCCGAAGCAAAGCAAATGCAGAGCAGAACCACTGCAGTGCGAAGCAACAACAGTAAAGATGGCAAAAATATAACATGTGTGGAAAACCAGACAGGTCGAGAAGAACGTGTTAAAGGGAACACAAAAGGAAATCTCAATAAGTGAAAGTAAGAGCTGGGATTCGAACCCATGACCTCAGGTTCCCAAAGCACGGCACTAACCGCATGCACCACTGAGTAAACGATTAAACCACTGAGTTGGTGTGTCCAAGCTATAGAATAGAGATTCAGAACTGTAAACATTGATATCCAGCAATTATCAAAAGTGCAGAAATGACAAGAGACAGCACAAATAACTGAAATACAATGTATTGTATGAAAATCACAAAACTTAAGTGAGAAAAAAGTTAAGACAAAAACCACTGCACATGGGATTTGAACCCAGGACCTCAGAAACTCATGGCATATGGTTAACCAGATGCGCAACTCAGTTAACACAGCTCAAAGGGCAGCAAAAAACAGCTTAGGTGCTGCAAGGATTGACATATGCCAATCAACACAGATGCAGAACTGACAGTGCAGAGCAGAACTAACAGAAATACAATGTATGTGAGAATCAAAAAGCTCAAGTGAGATTGAAGACAAGCAGATCATTCTGTATAGTGATGCTATACAATGTAATATACAGTCACATTAATTTATTACTATGACAAATAGACAACGTCACAGGCACGGTAAACTTTAGAGTGGTATTTCTAAGAAAGAGAACAGAATATCAAAAATCTGTGCGGTCACATCTGTGCGGATTGCTCCAAACATTATACGAGCAGAACCTGACATAAAATAAACAAAATTTGTAAAAGGAGTAGCGAAAAAATCATTTACCAAATGCCTTACAATAACACATGAACAGAATGTTGGAAAATGACAAACGAGGTATCGTTGCGATCGGCATAAAACAGTGAATCTAATTTCACAAAGAAAATTTATATCAGACTAAGTATTCAGAAGTTATAAGAAGTTCCATAAGAACTGTTATAGTTTATAACCCCTAGGTGGCGCTGTGCTCTGACTTCCCAGGTACCTTCAGGACATCATGTCGAAGCTCCTTACTAATTTTTGCGCGGATATGTCCAATAGTTAAAAAATAGAACAAATTATGTGAAATTTCAAAATGGCGGACAAGCGGTTCGGTCAAACCCGGCATAATACACATCGACAGATGCGGCATGAGGTAAGCAATCCATAGACATCAAGATCATAATTTTCTGACAAACAGTTCAGAAGTTATGGGAAAAAATAGCCTATTTTTCTATATCATGACCCATAGGTGGCGTTGTCACCAAATTTGGCATGAACCCCAAGTTCACGGTCCACATGAAGTGTACCAAATTTCATTTCAATTGATCAAAGAATGACCGAGATACAGCTTCAGAACCATTTTTGCGTCAACCTCGTTAAGTTTGCGCATTTATTACTTTTGAACAAAGATAAATATCAAAATTCTGTTCGGTCATTTCTGTGCGGCTCACTCCAAAGTTCACCTGTGCCAAATTTCATAACAATTGAACCAAATTTGAAGGAGGAGTAGCGAATAAACAGAATACTGTACATTTCAAAATGGCCACTACTGTAATGGGTGGAGTTTTACTGTAAGGTATTAAAAACAACAAGCATGAGGAGAGCAATCACGTGTACTAAGTAGAATTTTCATAGATCAAGCGGATCAGCAGTTATAACCATTTGAACATTGAATATTTGCACTGCTGGTGGCGCTATAGAGTTAGTACTAGAGACCCCATTTTTGGTCACGTGACTTTTTAAGACCACCACTACAACTGTGCCAAATTTCATCATTTTCCTATGTACGGTTCATAGGGCTGCCATAGACGCCTATGGCTAAGAAGAAGAAGACGCAGAATAATAATAAATATAGCTGCAAGCAGCGATACGGGGTCAAGCACCTTCAGCGCAATGAGCACCCAAAGCACAGCAAAAACCGCACGACGCAGCAAATGCGCAAAGCGCAGAAAGCCCGCAATACAGAGCCCGAACCCGAAGCAAAGCAAATGCAGAGCAGAACCACTGCAGTGCGGAGCAACAAGAGTAAAGATGGCAAAAATATAATATCAGACAAAGTATTCAAAAGTTATAAGCAGTTCCATAAGAACTGTTATAGTTTATAACCCCTAGGTGGCGCTGTACTCTGACTTCCCAGGTACCTTCAGGACATCATGTCGAAGCTCCTTTCTATTTTTTGTGCGGATATGTCCAATAGTTAAAAAAATATAACATATTATGTGAAATTTCAAAATGGCGGACATGCGGTTCGGTCAAACCCGGCATAATACACATCAACAGATGCGGCATGAGGTAAGCAATCCATAGACATCAAGATCATAATTTTCTGACAAACAGTTTAGAAGTTATGGGCAAAAATAGCCTATTTTATTATCTCATGACCCATAGGTGGCGCTGTCACCAAATTTGGCATGGACCCCATGTTCATGGTCCACATGAAGTGTACAAAATTTCATGTCAATTGATCAAAGAATGACTGAGCTACAGCTTCAGAACCATTTTTGTGTCAACCTCGTTAAGTTTGCGCATTTATTATTTTTGAACAAAGATAAAAATCAAAATTCTGTTCGGTCATTTCTATGCAGCTTACTCCAAAGATCATCTGTGCCAAATCTCATAAGAATTGAACCACATTTGAAGGAGGAGTAGCGAAAAAACGGAATACTGTACATTTCAAAATGGCAGCTACTGTAATGGGTGGAGTTTTACTGTAAGGTATTAAAAACAACAAGCATGAGGAGAGCAATCACGTGTACTAAGTAGAATTTTCATAGATCAAGCGGATCAGCAGTTATAACCATTTGAACATTGAATTTTTGAGCTGATGGTGGCGCTATAGAGTTACTTCTAGAGACCCCATTTTTGGTCACTTGACTTTTCAGGACCACCTCTACAACTGTGCCAAATTTCATCATTTTCCTATGTACGGTTCATAGGGCTGCCATAGACACCAATGGCTAAGAAGAGGAAGCAGAATAATAATAATAATAATACTAACAATTCCAATAGGTGTCACAGCACCTTCGGTGCTTGACCCCTAAATATAGCTGCAAGCAGCGATACGGGGCCAAGCACCATCAGCGCAATGAGCACCCAAAGCACAGCAAGAAAGATACAACGTATCAATCACCCAGGGCGCATTGAGCACCCAAGGTGCATCAAGAACACAAGGCACCGCAAAGAACCCAAAGCGTAGCAATGACAGAGCAGAACCACCGCAGTGCAGAGCAGCAACAGAAAACATGGCAAAAATAGAACATATGTGAACTACAGACAGGTAAAGAAAAATAGGTGGGAAAGAACAAAACTTTAATAGAAGAAATTAACACCTGCCTCAGACGGGATTCAAACCCACAAACTCAGGATCTCTATGCATACGACTTAGCAGATGCGCCACTCGGTAGACACAGTTCAAGTGGCAGCAGAAAAAAGCTTACATGCCATACAAAGAATTCAGAAGTAATAAGCAGTTCCATAAGAACTGCTATAGTTTATAACCCATAGGTGGCGCTGTACTCTGATTTCCCAGGTACCCTCAGGACATCTTGCCGAAGCTCCCTACCGATTTTTTTGCCGATATATCCGATACTTCAAAAGTTATAGCAATTTAACACAAATTTCAAAATGGCTGACAGGCGGTTCGGTCAAACCCGGCATAATACATATCGACAGATGTGGAATGAGCCAAGGAATACGTAGACACCAAGATCATAATTTTCTGACAAACGGTTCAGAAGTTATGCACAAAAATAGCCCTTTTTCCTATCTCATGACCCATAGGTGGCGCTGTCACCAAATTTGGCATGGACCCCCAGTTCATAGTCGACATGAAGTGTACCAAATTTCATCTCGATTGATCAAAGAATGACCGAGATACAGCTTCAGAACCAATTTTGCAATAATCTCGTTAAGTTCATGCATTAATTACTTTTGAATAAAGAAAAATATCAAAATTCTGTTCGGTCATTTCTATGCGGCTCACTCCAAAGATCACCTGTGCCAAATCTCATAAGAATTGAACCGAATTTGAAGGAGGAGTAGCGAAAAAACGAAATACTGTACATTTCAAAATGGCCGATACTGTAATGGGAGGAGTCTTACTGTAAAGTATCAAATTCAATAAGCGGGATGAGAGCAATCACGTGTACGAAGTAGAATTTTCATAGATCTAATGGATCACCAGTTATAACCATTTGAACATTAAATTTTTGAGCTAATGGTGGCGCTATAGAGTTATTGCTAGAGACCCTATTTTTGGCCACATGACTATGTATGACCAAAACTACAACTGTGCCAAATTTCATCATTTTCCTACATACGGTTCATAGGGCTGCCATAGACTCCCATTGGGGAAGAAGAAAAATTTACTAACAGAAACAATGACCAATATAGCTGCAAGCAGTGATTCGGGGCCAAGCACCTTCAGCGCAATGAGCACCCAAAGCACAGCAAGCAACATAGAAGGGATGAATGACCCAATGCGCATTGAACACCCAAGGTGAATCAAGAACACAAGGCGCAGCAAGTACCCAAAGCGTAGCAATCACCGATCAGAACCACCGCAGTGCAGAGCAGCAACAGAAAACATGACGAAAATAGAACATATGTGAACTACAGACAGGTCGAGAAGAATAGGTGAGAAAGAACAAAACTTTAATAGAATAAATTAAAACTTGCCCCAGGCGGGATTTGAACCCAAGAACTCAGAATCTCTGTGCATGTGACTAACATGATACGCCATTTAGTTGACACAGTTAATGAGGCAGCAGAATAGCATGTACAGAGATGAAAGCATTGACATATGCCAATCACCACAGATGCAGAAATGACACAGCAGAGCAGATATAACAGAAATATAATGTATATAAGAATCAACAAGCTCAAGTGAGGTTGAAGACAAGAAGAACAATCTTAACAAAAACGCTATGAAATGTAATATACCGTAATTAACTATGACAAATAGACAACATCACAGGCACGGTCAACTTTGGAGCAATATTTCTAAGAAAGAGAACAGAATATTAAAAATCTGTTCGGTCATTTCTGTGCGGATTGCTCCAAACATTATACGAGCAGAACCTGGCATAAAATAAACAAAATTTGTAAAAGGAGTAGCGAAAAGATCATTTACCATATGCTTTAAAATAACACATGAAAAGAATGTTGGAAAATGACAAACCAGGTATCGTTGCGATCGGCATAAACCAGTGAAACTAATTCCACAAAGAATATATATATCAGACGAATGATTCAGAAGTTATGTGCAAAAATAGCCTTTTTTCATATCTCATGACCCATAGGTGGCGCTGTGACCAAATTTGGCATGGACCCCCAGTTCATGGTTGACATGAAGTGTACCAAATTTCATTTCGATTGATCAAAGAATGACCGAGATACAGCTTCAGAAACAATTTTGCGTCAACCTTGTTAAGTTCACACATTAATTACTTTTGAATTAAGAAAAATATCAAAATTCTGTTCGGTCATTTCTATGCGACTCACTCCAAAGATCACCTGTGCCAAATTTCATAACATTTGAACCAAATTTGAAGGAGGAGTAGCGAAAAAACGAAATACTGTACATTTCAAAATTGCCGCTACTGTAATGGGAGGAGTCTTACTGTAATGTATCAAATTCAATATGTGGGATGAGAGCAATCAGGTGTACTAAGTAGAATTTTCATAGATCTAATGGATCACAAGTTATAACCATTTGAACATTTAATTTTTGAGCTGATGGTGGCGCTATAGAGTTACTGCTAGAGACCCCATTTTTGGCCACATGACTATGTATGACCACCACTACAACTGTGCCAAATTTCATAATTTTCCTACATACGGTTCATATGGCTGCCATAGACTCCCATTGGGGAAGAAGAAAAATTTACTAACAGAAACAATGACCAATATAGCTGCAAGCAGCGATACGGGGTCAAGCACCTTCAGCGCAATGAGCACCCAAAGCACAGCAAAAACCGCACGACGCAGCAAATGCGCAAAGCGCAGAAAGCCCGCAATACAGAGCCCGAACCCGAAGCAAAGCAAATGCAGAGCAGAACCACTGCAGTGCGGAGCAACAAGAGTAAAGATGGCAAAAATATAATATCAGACAAAGTATTCAAAAGTTATAAGCAGTTCCATAAGAACTGTTATAGTTTATAACCCCTAGGTGGCGCTGTACTCTGACTTCCCAGGTACCTTCAGGACATCATGTCGAAGCTCCTTTCTATTTTTTGTGCGGATATGTCCAATAGTTAAAAAAATATAACATATTATGTGAAATTTCAAAATGGCGGACATGCGGTTCGGTCAAACCCGGCATAATACACATCAACAGATGCGGCATGAGGTAAGCAATCCATAGACATCAAGATCATAATTTTCTGACAAACAGTTTAGAAGTTATGGGCAAAAATAGCCTATTTTATTATCTCATGACCCATAGGTGGCGCTGTCACCAAATTTGGCATGGACCCCATGTTCATGGTCCACATGAAGTGTACAAAATTTCATGTCAATTGATCAAAGAATGACTGAGCTACAGCTTCAGAACCATTTTTGTGTCAACCTCGTTAAGTTTGCGCATTTATTATTTTTGAACAAAGATAAAAATCAAAATTCTGTTCGGTCATTTCTATGCAGCTTACTCCAAAGATCATCTGTGCCAAATCTCATAAGAATTGAACCACATTTGAAGGAGGAGTAGCGAAAAAACGGAATACTGTACATTTCAAAATGGCAGCTACTGTAATGGGTGGAGTTTTACTGTAAGGTATTAAAAACAACAAGCATGAGGAGAGCAATCACGTGTACTAAGTAGAATTTTCATAGATCAAGCGGATCAGCAGTTATAACCATTTGAACATTGAATTTTTGAGCTGATGGTGGCGCTATAGAGTTACTTCTAGAGACCCCATTTTTGGTCACTTGACTTTTCAGGACCACCTCTACAACTGTGCCAAATTTCATCATTTTCCTATGTACGGTTCATAGGGCTGCCATAGACACCAATGGCTAAGAAGAGGAAGCAGAATAATAATAATAATAATACTAACAATTCCAATAGGTGTCACAGCACCTTCGGTGCTTGACCCCTAAATATAGCTGCAAGCAGCAATTGCGGGGTCAAGCACCTTCAGCGCAATGAGGACCCAAAGCACAGCAAAAACCACACGACGCAGCAAATGCGCAAAGCGCAGAAAGCGCGCAATACAGAGCCCGAACCCGAAGCAAAGCAAATGCAGAGCAGAACCACTGCAGTGCGGAGCAACAACAGAAAAGATGGCAAAAATATAACACGTGTGGAAAACCAGACAGGTCGAGAAGAACGTGTTAAAGGGAACACAAAAGGAAATCTCAATAAGTGAAAGTAAGAGCTGGGATTCGAAACCCATAACCTCATGTTCCCAAAGCACAGCACTAACCGCATGCGCCACTGAGTAAACATTTAAACTACTGAGTTGGTGTGTCCAAGCTATAGAATACAGCTTTACAGCTATAAACATTGATATCCAGCAATTACCAAACGTGCAGAAATGACAACAGAGCGCACAAATAACTGAAATACAATGTATTGTAAGAAAATCACAAAACTTAAGTGAGAAAAAAAAGTTAAGACAAAAACCCCTGCACATTGGATTTGAACCCATGAACTCAGGTTACCACAGCACAGCAGTTACCGCATGTGCCACTGAGTAACCGATTAAACACCTGAGTTGGTGTGTCCAAGCTATAGAATAGAGATTTAGAGCTGTAAACATTGATATCCAGCAATTACCAAAAGTGCAGAAATGACAAGAGAGAGCACAAATAACTGAAATACAATGTATTGTATGAAAATCACAAAACTTAAGTGAGAAAAAAGTTAAGACAAAATAACACTGTACATGGGATTCGAACCCATGACCTCAGGATCTCATGGCATCTGGTTAACCAGATGCGCAACTCAGTTAACACAGCCCAAGGGGCAGCAAAAAACAGCTTAGGTGCTGCAAGGATTGACATCAACACAGATGCAGAACTGACAGTGCAGAGCAGAACTAACAGAAATACAATGTATATGAGAATCAAAAAGCTCAAGTGAGATTGAAGACAAGCAGATCATTCTGTATAGTGATGCTATACAATGTAATATACAGTCACATTAATTTACTATGACAAATAGACAACGGCACAGGCACAGTCAACTTTGGAGTGGTATTTCTAAGAAAGAGAACAGAATATCAAAAATCTGTGCGGTCACATCTGTGCGGATTGCTCCAAACATTATACGAGCAGAACCTGACATAAAATAAACAAAATTTGTAAAAGGAGTAGCGAAAAAATCATTTACCATATGCCTTACAATAACACATGAACAGAATGTTGGAAAATGACAAACGAGGTATCGTTGCGATCGGCATAAAACAGTGAATCTAATTTCACAAAGAAAATTTATATCAGACTAAGTATTCAGAAGTTATAAGAAGTTCCATAAGAACTGTTATAGTTTATAACCCCTAGGTGGCGCTGTGCTCTGACTTCCCAGGTACCTTCAGGACATCATGTCGAAGCTCCTTACTAATTTTTGCGCGGATATGTCCAATAAAAAATAGAACAAATTATGTGAAATTTCAAAATGGCGGACAAGCGGTTCGGTCAAACCCGGCATAATACACATCGACAGATGCGGGATGAGGTAAGCAATCCATAGACATCAAGATCATAATTTTCTGAAAAACAGTTCAGAAGTTATGGGAAAAAATAGCCTATTTTCAAATATCATGACCCATAGGTGGCGTTGTCACCAAATTTGGCATGAACCCCAAGTTCATGGTCCACATGAAGTGTACCAAATTTCATTTCAATTGATCAAAGAATGACCGAGCTACAGCTTCAGAACCATTTTTGCGTCAACCTCATTAAGTTTGCGCATTTATTACTTTTGAACAAAGATGAATATCAAAATTCTGTTTGGTCATTTCTGTGCGGCTCACTCCAAAGTTCACCTGTGCCAAATTTCATAACAATTGAACCAAATTTGAAGGAGGAGTAGCGAATAAACAGAATACTGTACATTTCAAAATGGCCACTACTGTAATGGGTGGAGTTTTACTGTAAGGTATTAAAAACAACAAGCATGAGGAGAGCAATCAGGTGTACTAAGTAGAATTTTCATAGATCAAGCGGATCAGCAGTTATAACCATTTGAACATTGAATATTTGCACTGCTGGTGGCGCTATAGAGTTAGTACTAGAGACCCCATTTTTGGTCACGTGACTTTTTAAGACCACCACTACAACTGTGCCAAATTTCATCATTTTCCTATGTACGGTTCATAGGGCTGCCATAGACGCCTATGGCTAAGAAGAAGAAGACGCAGAATAATAATAATAATACTAACAATTCCAATAGGTGTCACAGCACCTTCGGTGCTTGACCCCTAATAATACTAACAGAAACAATAGGTGTCTCAGCACCTTCGGTGCTTGACCCCTAAATAATACTAACAATTCCAATAGGTGTCACAGCACCTTCGGTGCTTGACCCCTAATAATAATACTAACAATTCCAATAGGTGTCACAGCACCTTCGGTGCTTGACCCCTAATAAATAGCTGCAAGCAGCGATTCGGGGCCAAGCACCTTCAGCGCAATGAGCACCCAAAGCACAGCAAGCAACATAGAAGGTATGAATGACCCAATGCGCATTGAACACCCAAGGTGAATCAAGAACACAAGGCGCAGCAAGTACCCAAAGCGTAGCAATCACCGATTAGAACCACCGCAGTGCAGAGCAGCAACAGAAAACATGACGAAAATAGAACATATGTGAACTACAGACAGGTCGAGAAGAATAGGTGAGAAAGAACAAAACTTTAATAGAACAAATTAAAACTTGCCCCAGGCGGGATTTGAACCCAAGAACTCAGAATCTCTGTGTATGTGACTAACCATTTAGCCATTTAGTTGACACAGTTCATGAGGCAGCAGAATAGAGTGTACAGAGATGAAAGCATTGACATATGCCAATCACCACAGATGCAGAAATGACACAGCAGAGCAGATATAACAGAAATATAATGTATATAAGAATCAACAAGCTCAAGTGAGGTTGAAGACAAGAAAAACAATCTTAACAAAAACGCTATGAAATGTAATATACCGTAATTAACTATGACAAATAGACAACATCACAGGCACGGTCAACTTTGGAGCAATATTTCTAAGAAAGAGAACAGAATATTAAAAATCTGTTCGGTCATTTCTGTGCGGATTGCTCCAAACATTATACGAGCAGAACCTGGCATAAAATAAACAAAATTTGTAAAAGGAGTAGCGAAAAGATCATTTACCATATGCTTTAAAATAACACATGAAAAGAATGTTGGAAAATGACAAACGAGGTATCGTTGCGATCGACATAAACCAGTGAAACTAATTCCACAAAGGATATATATATCAGACGAATGATTCAGAAGTTATGTGCAAAAATAGCCTTTTTTCATATCTCATGACCCATAGGTGGCGCTGTGACCAAATTTGGCATGGACCCCCATTTCATGGTCGACATGAAGCGTACCAAATGTCATCTCGATTGATCAAAGAATGACCGAGATACAGCTTCAGAAACAATTTTGCGTCAACCTTGTTAAGTTCACACATTAATTACTTTTGAATAAAGAAAAATATCAAAATTCTGTTCGGTCATTTCTATGCGGCTCACTCCAAAGATCACCTGTGCCAAATTTCATAACATTTGAACCAAATTTGAAGGAGGAGTAGCAAAAAAACGAAAAACTGTACATTTCAAAATTGCCGCTACTGTAATGGGAGGAGTCTTACTGTAATGTATCAAATTCAATATGTGGGATGAGAGCAATCAGGTGTACTAAGTAGAATTTTTCATAGATCTAATGGATCACAAGTTATAACCATTTGAACATTTAATTTTTGAGCTGATGGTGGCGCTATAGAGTTACTGCTAGAGACCCCATTTTTGGCCACATGAATATTTGTGACCAACATTACAACTGTGCCAAATTTCATCATTTTCTAACATTCGCTTCATAGGGCTGCCATAGACTCCCATTGGGGAAGAAGAAAAATTTACTAACAGAAACAATGACCAATATAGCTGCAAGCAGCAATTGCGGGGTCAAGCACCTTCAGCGCAATGAGCACCCAAAGCACAGCAAAAACCACACGACGCAGCAAATGCGCAAAGCACAGAAAGCGTGCAATACAGAGCTCGAACCCGAAGCAAAGCAAATGCAGAGCAGAACCACTGCAGTGCGGAGCAACAACAGAAAAGATTTCAAAAATATAACGTGTGGAAAACCAGACAGGTCGAGAAGAACGTGTTAAAGGGAACACAAAAGGAAATCTCAATAAGTGAAAGTAAGAGCTGGGATTTGAACCCATGACCTCATGTTCCCAAAGCACAGCACTAAACACATGCGCCACTGAGTAACCAATTAAACCACTGAGTTGGTGTGTCCAAGCTATAGAATACAGCTTTACAGCTATAAACATTGATATCCAGCAATTACCAAAAGTGTAGAAATGATAACAAAGAGCACAAATAACTGAAATACAATGTATAGTATGAAAATCACAAAACTTAAGTGAGAAAAAAAGTTAAGACAAAAAACCACTTCACATGGGATTTGAACCCATGAACTCAGGTTCTCAAAGCACAGCACTAACCGCATGCGCCACTGAGGAATCATGGGTTGAAAGGCTGTGGAAAAGAGGCTTCAAAACTGCAAACATTGACATGCCAATCACTGAAAAGGCAGAAATAACACAACAAAGCAAAAATAAACAGAAATACAAAGTGTAGGGCAATCAGATAACTTAAATGGCACTGAATTCGTGAAGAACATTTTGTACAATAATGAACAACATGGGCAAATTTTGTCAGATTCTTTTTAATATGACAAAGGGACAGCATGACAGGCATGGTCCGCTTTACAGAGGTATTTCTCAAAAATTTGACACTCAGCAGAAAAATCTGTTCAGTCACGTCTGTGCGGATTGCTCCAAACATTATACCAGCAGACCCTGGCATAAAATAAACAAAATTTGTAAAAGGAGTAGCGAAAAATCATTTACCATATGCCTTACAATAACACATGAACAGAATGATGGAAAATGACAAACAAGGTATTGTTGCGATCGGCAAAAACCAGTAAATAAAATTTCACAAAGAAAATGTATATCAGACAAAGTATTCTGAAGATATAAGCAGTTCTATAAGAACTGTTATAGTTTATAACCCCTAGGTGGCGCTGTACTCTGACTTCCCAGGTACCTTCAGGACATCATGCCGAAGCTCCCTGACTATTTTTGTACAAATATGTTCAATAGTTCAAAAGATATAACAATTTATGATCAATTTCAAAATGGCAGACAGGTGGTGTGGTCAAACCCGACATAATACATATCGACAGATGCGGCATGAGCCAAGGAATCCGTAAACACCAACATCATAATTTTCTGACAAACAATTCAGTAGTTATGGGCAAAAAAAGCCATTTTTCATATCTCATGACCCATAGGTGGCGCTGTCACCAAATTTTGCATGAACCCCAAGTTCATGGTCCACATGAAGTGTACCAAATTTCATTTCAATTGATCAAAGAATGACCGAGATACAGCTTCAGAACCATTTTTGTGTCAACCTCGTTAAGTTTGCGCATTTATTACTTTTGAACAAAGATAAATATCAAAATTCTGTTCGGTCATTTCTGTGCGGCTCACTCCAAAGTTCACCTGTGCCAAATTTCATAACAATTTAACCAAATTTGAAGGAGGAGTAGCGAATAAACGAAATACTGTACATTTCAAAATGGCCGCTACTGTAATGGGTGGAGTTTTCATGTAAGGTATTAAAAACAACAAGCATGAGGAGAGCAATCACGTGTACTAAGTAGAATTTTCATGGATCAAGCGGATCAGCAGTTATAACCATTTGAACATTGAATTTTTGCACTGCTGGTGGCGCTATAGAGTTAGTACTAGAGACCCCATTTTTGGTCACGTGACTTTTTAAGACCACCACTACAACTGTGCCAAATTTCATCATTTTCCTATGTACGGTTCATAGGGCTGCCATAGACGCCTATGGCTAAGAAGAAGAAGAAACAGCAGAATAATAATAATACTGACAATTCCAATAGGTGTCTCAGCACCTTCGGTGCTTGACCCCTAAATATAGCTGCAAGCAGCAACTCGGGGCCAAGCACCTTCAGCGCAATAATGAGCACCCAAAGCAAGCACAGCAAGCACACAAAACACAGCAAGCTCACAAATCACAGCAAGCTCACAAAGCACAGCAAGCACACAAAGCACAGCAAGCACACAAATCACAGCAAGAACACAAAGCACAGCAAGAACACAAAGCACAGCAATTACACAAATCACAGCAGGCACACAAAGCACAGCAAGCTCACAAAGCACAGCAAGAACACAAAGCACAGCAAGAACACAAAGCACAGCAATTACACAAATCACAGCAGGCACACAAAGCACAGCAAGCTCACAAAGCACAGCAAGCACACAAAGCACAGCAAGCACACATAGCACAGCAAGCACACAAAACACAGCAAGCACACAAAGCACACAAAGCACAGCAAGCACACAAAGCACAGCAAGAACCAGCAGAATGCAGAGCAACAACAGCAAACATGGAAAAATAGAACACATGTGAACTACAGACAGGTTGAGAAGAATTGATGAGGAAGAACAAAACGTCATGACTCAGGTGGGATTCGAACCCAGGAACTCAGAATCTCAATGCATGTGGTTTAACTAGATGAGCCACTCAGTTGACACAGTTCATGAGGCAGCAGAAAAAGATTAGATATCTGCAAGGATTGACATATGTCAATCACCAAAGATGCAGAATTGACACAGCAGAAGTAGAAGTAACATAAATACAATGTACATGAGTTCAAGTGAAATTGAAGACAAGCAGATCATTATGTATAGTAATGCTATACAATGTAATATACAGTCATATTAATTTACTATGGCAAATAGACAACGTCACAGGCACGGTCAACTTTGGAGTGGTATTTCTAAGAAAGAGAACAGAATATCAAAAACCTGTTCAGTCATTTCTGTGCGGATTGCTCCAAATATTATACGAGCAGAACCTGGCAAAAAATAAACAAAATTTGTAAAAGGAGTAGCGGAAAAATCATCTACCAAATGCTTTACAATAATACATGAACAGAATTTTGGAAAATTCAGAGTCATGAAAATGACAAATGAGGTATCGTTGCAACCGGCATAAACCAGTGAATACAATTTCAGAAAGAAATTCATATCAGACAAAGTATTCCAAAGTTATAAGCAGTTCCATAAGAACTGTTATAGTTTATTACCCCTAGGTGGCGCTGTACTCTGACTTCCCAGGTACCTTCAGGACATCATGTCAAAGCTCCTTACCACTTTTTGCACGGATATGTGCAATAGTTCAAAAAATATAACAATTCATGTGAAATTTCAAAATGGCGGACAGGCGGTTTGGTCAAACCCGGCATAATACACATCGACAGATGCGCCATGAGCCAAGCAATCCATAGACATCAAGATCATAATTTTCTGACAAACAGTTCAGAAGTTATGGGCAAAAATAGCCTATTTTCATATCCATGACCCATAGGTGGCGCTGTCACCAAATTTGATATGGACCCCCAGTTCATGGTCAACATGAAGTGTACCAAATTTCATTTCAATTGATCAAAGAATGACCGAGGTACAGCTTCAGAACCATTATTGCATCAACCTCGTTAAGTTCATGCATTTATTACTTTTGCATAAAGATAAATATCAAAATTCTGTTCGGTCATTTCTATGCAGCTCACTACAAAGATCATCTGTGACAAACTTCATAACAATTGAACCAAATTTAAATGAGGAGTAGCGAACAAACAAACAACTGTACATTTCAAAATGGCCACTACTGTAATGGGAGGAGTCTTACTGTAAGGTATTAAAATCAATTAATGTGAGAAGGGCAATCACGTGTACTAAGTAGAATTTTCATAGTTCAAATGTATCATTAGTTATAAAAGTTCGAACATTGAATTTTTGATCTGCTGGTGGCGCTATAGAGTTACTGCTAGAGACCCCATTATTGGTCACATGACTATTTAGGACCACCACTACAATTGTGCCAAATTTCATCATTCTACTACTTATGGTTCATAGGGCTGCCATAGACTCCCATTGGACAAGAGTAAGAATAATAATAATAATAAATATAGCTGCAAGCAGCAACACGGGGTCAAGCACCTTTGGCGCAATGCACACAAAGCACAGCAAGCTCACAATGCACAGCAAGCACACAAAGCACAGCAAGCTCACAAAGCACAGCAAGCACACAAAGCACAGCAATTACACAAAGCACAGCAATTACACAAATCACAGCAGGCACACAAAGCACAGCAAGCTCACAAAGCACAGCAAGCACACAAAGCACAGCAAGCACACAAAGCACAGCAAGAACACAAAGCACAGCAAGTACACAAATCACAGCAAGCTCACAAAGCACAGCAAGCTCACAAAGCACAGCAAGCACACAAAGCACAGCAAGCACACAAAGCACAGCAATGACACAAATCACAGCAGGCACACAAAGCACAGCAAGCTCACAAAGCACAGCAAGCACACAAAGCACAGCAAGCTCACAAAGCATAGCAAGCTCACAAAGCACAGCAAGCTCACACAGCACAGCAAGCTCACAAAGCACAGCAAGCTCACAAAGCACAGCAAGAACCACCATAATGCAGAGCAACAACAGCAAACATGGAAAAATAGAACACATGTGAAGTACAGACAGGTTGAGAAGAATTTATGAGGAAGAACAAAACGTCATGACTCAGGTGGGATTCGAACCCAGGAACTCAGAATCTCAATGCATGTGGTTTAACTAGATGCGCCACTTAGTTGACACAGTTCATGAGGCAGCAGACAAGAGATTAGAGAGCTGAAAGGATTAACATATGTCAATCACCAAAGATGCAGGAAAGACACAGCAGAAGCACCATAATGCAGAGCAACAACAGCAAACATGGAAAAATAGAACACATG
The DNA here is from genome assembly GCF_027580225.2 of Misgurnus anguillicaudatus. Taxonomy (NCBI): domain Eukaryota; kingdom Metazoa; phylum Chordata; class Actinopteri; order Cypriniformes; family Cobitidae; genus Misgurnus; species Misgurnus anguillicaudatus. Next base: position 11,391,641 of record NC_073342.2, on the reverse strand, counting down.
TGAACTACAGACAGGTTGAGAAGAATTGACGAGGAAGAACAAAACGTCATGACTCAGGTGGGATTCGAACCCAGGAACTCAGAATCTCAATGCATGTGGTTTAACTAGATGCGCCACTCAGTTGACACCGTTCAAGAGGCAGCAGACAAGAGATTAGAGAGCTGAAAGGATTAATATGTCAATCACCAAAGATGCAGGAAAGACACAGCAGAAGCAGAAATAACAGAAATACAATGTACATGAGCTCAAGTGAGATTGAAGACAAGCAGATCATTCTGTATAGTGATGCTATACAATGTAATATACAGTCACATTAATTTATTACTATGAGAAATAGACAACGTCACAGGCACGGTAAACTTTAGAGTGGTATTTCTAAGAAAGAGAACAGAATATCAAAAATCTGTTCGGTCACATCTGTGCGGATTGCTCCAAACATTATACGAGCAGAACCTGACATAAAATACACAAAATTTTTAAAATGAGTAGCGAAAAAATCATTTACCATATGCCTTACAATAACACATGAACATAATGTTGGAAAATGACAAACGAGGTATTGTTGCGATCGGCATAAAACAGTGAATCCAATTTCACAAAGAATATGTATATCAGACAAAGTATTCAGAAGTTATAAGCAGTTCAATAAGAACTGTTATAGTTTATAACCCCTAGGTGGCGCTGTACTCTGACTTCCCAGGTACCTTCAGGACATCATGTTGAAGCTCCTTACTAATTTTTGCGCGGATATGTCCAATAGTTAAAAAAATATAACAATTTATGTGAAATTTCAAAATGGCGGACAGGCGGTTTGGTCAAACCCGGCATAATTCACATCGACAGATGCAGCATGAGGTAAGCAATCCATAGACATCAAGATCATAATTTACTGACAAACAGTTCAGAATTTATGGGCAATAATAGCCTATTTTTCTATCTCATGACCCATAGGTGGCGCTGTCACCAAATTTGGCATGGACCCCAAGTTCATGGTCCACATGAAGTGTACCAAATTTCATTTCAATTGATCAAAGAATGACTGAGCTACAGCTTCAGAACCATTTTTGCGTCAACCTCGTTAAGTTTGCGCATTTATTACTTTTGAACAAAGATCAATATCAAAATTCTGTTCGGTCATTTCTATGCGGCTCACTCCAAAGATCATCTGTGCCAAATCTCATAAGAATTGAACCGCATTTGAAGGAGGAGTAGCGAAAAAACGAAATACTGTACATTTCAAAATGCCCGCTACTGTAATGGGTGGAGTCTTACTGTAAAGTATCAAATTCAATAAGTGGGATGAGAGCAATCACGTGTACTAAGTAGAATTTTCATAGATCAAATGGTTCACCAATTATAACAGTTTGAACATTGATTTTTTGGACTACTGGTGGCGCTATAGAGTTACTGCTAAAGACCCCATTTTTGGTCACATGACTATTTATGACCACCTCTACATCTGTGCCAAATTTCATCATTTTCCTATGTACGGTTCATAGGGCTGCCATAGACTCCCATTGGGGAAAAATAATAATAATAATAATAATAATAATAATAATAATAATAAATATAGCTGCAAGCAGCAACACGGGGTCAAGCACCTTCGGCGCAATGCACACACAGCACAGCAAGCACACAAAGCACAGCAAGCTCACAATGCACAGCAAGCACACAAAGCACAGCAATTACACAAATCACAGCAGGCACACAAAGCACAGCAAGCTCACAAAGCACAGCAAGCACACAAAGCACAGCAAGCACACAAAGCACAGCAAGCACACAAAGCACAGCAAGCTCACAATGCACAGCAAGCACACAAAGCACAGCAATTACACAAATCACAGCAGGCACACAAAGCACAGCAAGCTCACAAAGCACAGCAAGCACACAAAGCACAGCAAGCACACAAAGCACAACAAGCACACAAAGCATAGTAAGAACACAAAGCACAGCAATTACACAAATCACAGCCGGCACACAAAGCACAGCAAGCTCACAAAGCACAGCAAGCACACAAAGCACAGCAAGCACACAAAGCACAGCAAGCACAGCAATTACACAAATCACAGCAGGCACACAAAGCACAGCAAGCTCACAAAGCACACAAAGCACAGCAAGCACACAAAGCATAGCAAGCTCACAAAGCACAGCAAGCACACAAAGCACAGCAAGCTCACAAAGCACAGCAAGAACCACCATAATGCAGAGCAACAACAGCAAACATGGAAAAATAGAACACATGTGAACTACAGACAGGTTGAGAAGAATTGATGAGGAAGAACAAAACATCATGACTCAGGTGGGATTTGAACCCAGGAACTCAGAATCTCAATGCATATGATTAACTAGATGCACCACTCAGTTGACACAGTTCATGAAGCAGCAGACAAGAGATTAGAGAGCTGAAAGGATTAACATATGTCAATCACCAAAGATGCAGGAAAGACACAGCAGAAGCACCACAATGCAGAGCAACAACAGCAAACATGGAAAAATAGAACACATGTGAACTACAGACAGGTTGAGAAGAATTGATGAGGAAGAACAAAACATCATGACTCAGGTGGGATTCGAACCCAGGAACTTAGAATCTAAATGCAATTGGTTAACTAGATGCGCCACTCAGTTTACACAGTTCATGAGGCAGCAGACAAGATATTAGAGAGCTGAAAGGATTAACATGTCAATCACCAAAGATGCAGAATTGACACAGCAGAAGTAGAAATAACAGAAATACAATGTACATTAGTTCAAGTGAAATTGAAGACAAGCAGATCATTATGTATAGTGATGCTATACAATGTAATATACAGTCACATTAATTTATTACTATGACAAATAGACAACGTCACAGGCACGGAAAACTTTAGAGTGGTATTTCTAAGAAAGAGAAAAGAATATCAAAAATCTGTTCGGTCACATCTGTGCGGATTGCTCCAAACATTATACGCGCAGAACCTGACATAAAAAACACAAAATTTGTAAAAGGAGTAGCGAAAAAATCATTTACCATATGCCTTACAATAACACCTGAACATAATGTTGGAAAATGACAAACAAGGTATCGTTGCGATCGGCATAAAACAGTGAATACAATTTCACAAAGAAAATGTATATCAGACAATGTATTCAGAAGTTATAAGCAGTTCAATAAGAACTGTTATAGTTTATAACCCCTAGGTGGCGCTGTACTCTGACTTCCCATGTACCTTCAGGACATCATGTCGAAGCTCCTTACCATTTTTTGCGCTGATATGTCCAATAGTTCAAAAAATATAACAATTTATTTGAAATTTCAAAATGGCGGACAGGCGGTTTGGTCAAACCCGGCATAATTCACATCGACAGATGTGGCATGAGGTAAGCAATCCATAGACATCAAGATCATAATTTTCTGACAAACAGTTCAGAAGTTATGGGCAATAATAGCCTATTTTTCTATCTCATGACCCATAGGTGGCGCTGTCACCAAATTTGGCATGGACCCCAAGTTCATGGTCCACATGAAGTGTACCAAATTTCATTTCAATTGATCAAAGAATGACTGAGCTACAGCTTCAGAACCATTTTTGCGTCAACCTCGTTAAGTTTGCGCATTTATTACTTTTGAACAAAGATCAATATCAAAATTCTGTTCGGTCATTTCTATGCGGCTCACTCCAAAGATCATCTGTGCCAAATCTCATAAGAATTGAACCGCATTTGAAGGAGGAGTAGCGAAAAAACGAAATACTGTACATTTCAAAATGGCCGCTACTGTAATGGGTGGAGTCTTACTGTAAAGTATCAAATTCAATAAGTGGGATGAGAGCAATCACGTGTACTAAGTAGAATTTTCATAGATCAAATGGTTCACCAATTATAACAGTTTGAACATTGATTTTTTGGACTACTGGTGGCGCTATAGAGTTACTGCTAAAGACCCCATTTTTGGTCACATGACTATTTATGACCACCTCTACATCTGTGCCAAATTTCATCATTTTCCTATGTACGGTTCATAGGGCTGCCATAGACTCCCATTGGGGAAAAATAATAATAATAATAATAATAATAATAATACTAACAAAAACAATAGGTGTCTCAGCACCTTCGGTGCTTGACCCCTAATAATACTAACAAAAACAATAGGTGTCTCAGCACCTTCGGTGCTTGACCCCTAAATATAGCTGCAAGCAGCAATTGCGGGGTCAAGCACCTTCAGCGCAATGAGCACCCAAAGCACAGCAAAAACCACACGACGCAGCAAATGCGCAAAGCGCAGAAAGCGCGCAATACAGAGCCCGAACCCGAAGCAAAGCAAATGCTGAGCAGAACCACTGCAGTGCGGAGCAACAACAGAAAAGATGGCAAAAATATAACACGTGTGGAAAACCAGACAGGTCGAGAAGAACGTGTTAAAGGGAACACAAAAGGAAATCTCAATAAGTGAAAGTAAGAGCTGGGATTCAAACCCATGACCTCATGTTCCCAAAGCACAGCACTAACCGCATGCGCCAATGAGTAAACGATTAAACCATTGACTTGGTGTGTCCAAGCTATAGAATACAGCTTTACAGCTATAAACATTGATATCCAGCAATTACCAAAAGTGTAGAAATGACAACAGAGAGCACAAAAACTGAAATACAATGTATAGTATGAGAATCACAAACCAAAATACCACTGCACATGGGATTCGACCCCATGACCTCAGAAACTCATGGCATGTGATTAACCTGATGCGCAACTCAGTTAACACAGCTCAAGTGGCAGCAAAAAAAACAGCTTAGGTGCTGCAAGGATTGACATGTGCCAATCAACACAGATGCAGAACTGACAGTGCAGAGCAGAACTATCAAAAATACAATGTATATGAGAATCAAAAAGCTCAAATGAGATTGAAGACAAGAACATCATTCTGTATAGTAATGCTATACAATGTAATATACAGTCACATTCATTTACTATGACAAATAGACAACGTCACAGGCACGGTCAATTTTGGAGTGGTATTTCTAAGAAAGAGAACAGAATATCAAAAATCTGTTCAGTCATTTCTGTGCGGATTGCTCCAAACATTATACGAGCAGTACCTGGCATAAAATAAACAACATTTGTAAAATGAGTAGCAAAAAAATCATCTACCATATGCTTTACATTAACACATGAACAGAATGTTGGAAAATGACAAACGAGGCATCGTTGCAATCGGCATAAACCAGTGAATACAATTTCACAAAGAAATTAATATCAGACAAAGTATTCAGAAGTTATAAGCAGTTCCATAAGAACTGTTATAGTTCATAACCCCTAGGTGGCGCTGTACTCTGACTTCCCAGGTATCTTCAGGACATCATGTCGAAGCTCCTTACTAATTTTTGCGCGGATATGTCCAATAGTTCAAAAAATATAACAAATTATGTGAAATTTCAAAATGGCGGACAGGCGGTTCGGTCAAACCCGGCATAATACACATCGACAGATGCGGCATGAGATAAGCAATCCACAGACATCAAGATCATAATTTTCTGACATACAGTTCAGAAGTTATGGGCAAAAATAGCCTATTTTCATATCTCATGACCCATAGGTGGCGCTGTCACCAGATTTGGCATGAACCCCAAGTTCATGGTCCACATGAAGTGTACCAAATTTAATTTCAATTGGTCAAAGAATGACCGAGCTACAGCTTCAGAACCATTTTTGCGTCAACCTCGTTAAGTTTGCGCATTTATTACTTTTGAACAAAGATAAATATCAAAATTCTGTTCGGTCATTTCTGTGCGGCTCACTCCAAAGTTCACCTGTGCCAAATTTCATAACAATTTAACAAAATTTGAAGGAGGAGTAGCGAATAAATGGAATACTGTACATTTCAAAATGGCCACTACTGTAATGGGTGGAGTTTTACTGTAAGGTATTAAAAACAACAAGCATGAGGAGAGCAATCACGTGTACTAAGAAGAATTTTCATAGATCAAGCGGATCAGCAGATATAACAATTTGAACATTGAATTTTTGCACTGCTGGTGGCGCTATAGAGTTAGTACTAGAGACCCCATTTTTGGTCACATGACTTTTTAAGACCACCACTACAACTGTGCCAAATTTCATCATTTTCCTATGTACGGTTCATAGGGATGCCCTAGACGCCTATGGCTAAGAAGAGGAAGCAGAATAATAATAATAATAATACTAACAATTCCAATAGGTGTCACAGCACCTTCGGTGCTTGACCCCTAATAAATATAGCTGCAAGCAGCAACACGGGGTCAAGCACCTTCGGCGCAATGCACACAAAGCACAGCAAGCACACAAAGCACAGCAAGCTCACAATGCACAGCAAGCACACAAAGCACAGCAAGCACAAAAAGCACAGCAAGCACACAAAGCACAGCAAGCACACAAATCACAGCAGGCACACAAAGCTCACAAAGCACAGCAAGCTCACAAAGCACAACCAGCACACAAAGCACAGCAAACTCCCAAAGCACAGCAAGCACACAAAGCACAGCAAGCACACAAAGCACAGCAAGAACCACCACAATGCAGAGCAACAACAGCAGACATGGAAAAATAGAACACATGTGAACTACAGACAGGTTGAGAAGAATTGATGAGGAAGAACAAAACATCATGACTCAGGTGGGATTCGAACCCAGGAACTCAGAATCTCAATGGATCTGGTTAACTAGATGTGCCACTCAGTTGACAAAGTCCATGAGGCAGCAGACAAGAGATTAGAGAGCTGAAAGGATTAACATATGTCAATCACCAAAGATGCAGGAAAGACACAGCAGAAGCACCACAATGCAGAGCAACAACAGCAAACATGGAAAAATAGAACACATGTGAACTACAGACAGGTTGAGAAGAATTGATGAGGAAGAACAAAACATCATGACTCAGGTGGGATTCGAACCCAAGAACTCAGAATCTCTCTGCGGTTGCCTTACTCGCCACGCCACTCAGTTGACACAGTTCAAGGGACAGCAGAAAAGAGATTACAGAGATGCAGGATTGATATATGCCAATTACCAAAGATGTAGAAATGACACCACAGAGCAGAAATAACAGAAATAAAATGTATATGAGAATCAAAAAGCTCAAGTGAGATTGAAGACAAGAAAAACATTCTGTAGAGCAACGCTATAAAATGTAATATACAGTAATTAACTATGACAAATAGACAACATCACAGGCACGATCAACTTTACAGAGGTATTTCTCAAAAAACTGCCTAGGTGCCAGAAAAATCTGTTCAGTCATTCCTGTGCGGATTGCTCCAAACATTATACCAGCAGAACCTGGCATAAAATAAACAAAATTTGTAAAAGGAGTAGCGAAAAGATCATTTACCATATGCCTTACAATAACACATGAATAGAATGTTGGAAAATGACAAATGAGGTATCGTTGCAATCGGCATAAACCAGTGAATACAATTTCACAAAGAAATTAATATCAGACAAAGTATTCAGAAGTTATAAGCAGTTCCATAAGAACTGTTATAGTTTATAACCCCTAGGTGGCGCTGTACTCTGACTTCCCAGGTACCTTCAGGACATCATGTCGAAGCTCCTTACTAATTTTTGCGCGGATATGTCCAATAGTTCAAAAAATATAACAAATTATGTGAAATTTCAAAATGGCGGACAGGCGGTTCGGTCAAACCCGGCATAATACACATCGACAGATGCGGCATGAGGTAAGCAATCCATAGACATCAAGATCATAATTTTCTGACAAACAGTTCAGAAGTTATGGGCAAAAATAGCCTATTTTATTATCTCATGACCCATAGGTGGCGCTGTCACCAAATTTGGCATGGACCCCAAGTTCATGGTCCACATGAAGTGTACCAAATTTCATTTGAATTGATCAAAGAATGACTGAGCTACAGCTTCAGAACCATTTTTGCGTCAACCTCGTTAACTTTGCGCATTTACTACTTTTGAACAAAGATAAATATCAAAATTCTGTTCGGTCATTTCTGTGCGGCTCACTCCAAAGATCATCTGTGCCAAATCTCATAAGAATTGAACCACATTTGAAGGAGGAGTAGCGAAAAAACGAAATACTGTACATTTCAAAATGGCCGCTACTGTAATGGGTGGAGTTTTACTGTAAAGTATCAAATTCAATAAGCATGAGGAGAGCAATCACGTGTACTAAGTAGAATTTTCATAGATCAAGCGGATCACCAGTTATAACCATTTGAACATTGAATTTTTGCACTGCTGGTGGCGCTATAGAGTTAGTGCTAGAGACCCCATTTTTGGTCACTTGACTTTTCAGTACCACCTCTACAACTGTGCCAAATTTCATCATTTTCCTATGTACGGTTCATAGGGCTGCCATAGACTCCCATTGCGGAAAAATAATAATAATAATACTGACAATTCCAATAGGTGTCTCAGCACCTTCGGTGCTTGACCCCTAAATATAGCTGCAAGCAGCAATTGCGGGGTCAAGCACCTTCAGCGCAATGAGGACCCAAAGCACAGCAAAAACCACACGACGCAGCAAATGTGCAAAGCGCAGAAAGCGCGCAATACAGAGCCCGAACCCGAAGCAAAGCAAATGCAGAGCAGGATCACTGCAGTGCGGAGCAACAACAGTAAAGATGGCAAAAATATAACACGTGTGGAAAACCAGACAGGTCGAGAAGAACGTGTTAAAGGAAACGCAAAAGGAAATCTCAATAAGTGAAAGTGAGAGCTGGGATTCGAACCCATGACCTCAGGTTCCCAAAGCATAGCAGTTAACGCATGTGCCACTGAGTAAACGGTTAAACCACTGAGTTGGTGTGTCCAAGCTATAGAATAGAGATATAGAGCTGTAAACATTGATATCCAGCAATTACCAAAAGTGCAGAAATGACAACAAAGAGCACAAATAACTAAAATACAATGTATTGTATGGAAATCACAAAACTTAAGTGAGAAAAAAAAGTTAAGACATAAACCACTGCACATGGGTTTGAACCTATGAACTCAGGTTCCCAAGGCACACAAGTTACCGCATACGCCACTGAGTAAACGATTAAACCACTGACTAGGTGTGTCCAAGCTATAGAATAGAGATATAGAGCTGTAAACATTGATATCCAGCAATTACCAAAAGTGCAGAAATGACAACAGAGAGCACAAATAACTGAAATACAATGTATTGTATGAATATCACAAAACTTAAGTGAGAAAAAAAAGTTAAGACAAAAACCACTGCACATGGGATTCGAATCCATGAACTCAGGTTCCCAAGGCACAGCAGTTACCGCATACGCCACTGAGTAAACAATTAAACCACTGACTTGGTGTGTCCAAGCTATAGAATAGAGATATAGAGCTGTAAACATTGATATCCAGCAATTACCAAAAGTGCAGAAATGACAACAGAGAGCACAAATAACTGAAATACAATGTATTGTATGAAAATCAATAAACTTAAGTGAGAAAAAAGTTAAGACAAAATATCACTGTACATGGGATTCGAACCCATGACCTCAGGATCTCATGGCATCTGGTTAACCAGATGCGCAACTCAGTTAACACAGCCCAAAGGGCAGCAAAAAACAGCTTAGGTGCTGCAAGGATTGACATATGCCAATCAACACAGATGCAATACTGACAGTGCAGAGCAGAACTAACAGAAATACAATGTATATGAGAATCAAAAAGATCAAGTGAGATTGAAGACAAGAAGATCATTCTGTATAGTAATGCTATACAATGTAACATACAGTCACATTAATTTACTATGACAAATAGACAACGGCACAGGCACAGTCAACTTTGGAGTGGTATTTCTAAGAAAGAGAACAGAATATCAAAAATCTGTTCGGTCATTTCTGTGCGGATTGCTCCAAACATTATACGAGCAGCACCTGGCATAAAATAAACAAAATTTGTAAAAGGAGTAGCGAAAAAATCATGTACCAAATGCTTTACAGTAACACATGAACAGAATGTTGGAAAATGACAAACGAGGTATCGTTGCAATCGGCATAAACCAGTGAATACAATTTCACAAAGAAATTAATATCAGACAAAGTATTCAGAAGTTATAAGCAGTTCCATAAGAACTGTTATAGTTTATAACCCCTAGGTGGCGCTGTACTCTGACTTCCCAGGTACCTTCAGGACATCATGTCGAAGCTCCTTACTAATTTTTGCGCGGATATGTCCAATAGTTAAAAAAATATAACAAATTATGTGAAATTTCAAAATGGCGGACAGGCGGTTCGGTCAAACCCGGCATAATACACATCGACAGATGCGGCATGAGGTAAGCAATCCATAGACATCAAGATCATAATTTTCTGACAAACAGTTCAGAAGTTATGGGCAAAAATAGCCTATTTTATTATCTCATGACCCATAGGTGGCGCTGTCACCAAATTTGGCATGGACCCCAAGTTCATGGTCCACATGAAGTGTACCAAATTTCATTTGAATTGATCAAAGAATGACTGAGCTACAGCTTCAGAACCATTTTTGCGTCAACCTCGTTAACTTTGCGCATTTACTACTTTTGAACAAAGATAAATATCACAATTCTGTTCGGTCATTTCTGTGCGGCTCACTCCAAAGATCATCTGTGCCAAATCTCATAAGAATTGAACCACATTTGAAGGAGGAGTAGCGAAAAAACGAAATACTGTACATTTCAAAATGGCCGCTACTGTAATGGGTGGAGTTTTACTGTAAAGTATCAAATTCAATAAGCGGTATGAGAGCAATCACGTGTACTAAGTAGAATTTTCATAGATCAAGCGGATCACCAGTTATAACCATTTGAACATTGAATTTTTGCACTGCTGGTGGCGCTATAGAGTTAGTGCTAGAGACCCCATTTTTGGTCACTTGACTTTTCAGTACCACCTCTACAACTGTGCCAAATTTCATCATTTTCCTATGTACGGTTCATAGGGCTGCCATAGACTCCCATTGCGGAAAAATAATAATAATAATACTGACAATTCCAATAGGTGTCTCAGCACCTTCGGTGCTTGACCCCTAATGATATTATAGATTGGCTACCTGCTCATCTGAAATTCGTTGAGCTTGCAGATTCTCGACTTGCAGAATATCGTCATGTCTCAGGTGTTCTCCGGTTGCAGTCTGACTTGCTCCGCGTCCTCTACCTCGACTTCCTCGGCTTCTACCCCGTGCACCTCCTCTTCCTCGAGCACGACCTCGGGTCTGTCCCCTTTGACCTGAAGACGTGCTCGGATGCGGACTGTATGTAGGATCAGATCAAATGCTCTCGTCGTGGAAACTCTAACAACCAAAATAACGAAGATATATAAAAATAGAAAATTCACGTTTGCCAGTGATAGTAACAAAAAAAAAACTTTTAAATTTTGATTTAGCAGACGCTTTTATCCAAAGACACGTAGCTACATTTCAGAGTTCATACAACAACAAACGTGTAACGTTTGCTTTGAACGCTGCAAGTAACATTACTAACAATAGCATTTTTTGGCATTCATTGTAATAAAAATATAGTTTACTTACAGGTGAATGAGACATGAAGTCGTTTGGTTGATGCCTATAATGTGTTGAAATACTCGGTTTTCCTGTGACCTGCAGCTGACTCCGACTGTGGATGCGCGTTCATGTTTGTGGGGGCGTAGCTTTGGACGGAGTGCTAACGAGAGGGGGTGGAGCTTAGAAGAGCTGCCATTTTCAAATTTTGCTAGCTCTCAAACATTACCTACCCTAGCTTTAACTGCGTGAAAGCTCTATCTAACCTGTTATCATGGGCACGTAAAAAATTACGCACTGCATACAGAGTATTTGTGAAACAGGCGTAACTCACAGGCACTTTTCCAGAGTCATTAAAATGGCAGTTGTTAAGCCTCTCCTAAAAAAGAGTAACCTAGACAAAACCATACTTAGCAACTACAGACCAATCTCAAAATTTTCATTTATAGGCAAGATCATTGAAAAGGTTGTTTTCAATCAGCTGAACAAATTCTTAAACTCAAATGGCCATCTGGACAATTTTCAATCTGGCTTCCATCAGCATCACAGCACAGAGACAGTGCTCATAAAGATAATAAATGATATTCGCTTAAACTCTGATTCAAGTAAAATATATCTTAGTGCTGCTTTTGACACACTAGATCACACCATACTCTTACATAGACTGGAAATCTGGATAGGGCTTTATGGGATGGTACTCAAATGGTTTAAATCATACCTAAGGGAGAGGTTACTATGTGAACATAGGTAACCATAAATCTGAGTGGACATCCATGACATGTGGAGTCCCACAGGGTTCAATTCTTGCACCGCTTCTGTTTAATTTATATGCTCCCACTTGGTCAAATAATGAAAAAGAACCAAATTGCTTACCACAGCTATGCAGATGACACCCAGATATACTTAGCCCTGTCACCCAATGACTACAGCCCCATTGACTCTCTATGTAAATGCATTGATGAAATTAACTGTTGGATGCGTCAAAACTTCCTCCAGTTAAACAAAGACAAAACTGAAGTCATTCACTGTAAAAAAGTCCGTAAAAATTTCAATGTTATTGCAGCTGGGTTGCCGGTAATCCACCGCAGATTTACATCTATGTTATTTACTGGCAAGAGTTTGTTCAAAGTTAAATAAATTTTAAACATTAACAAGTCTTTATCTTTACAGAACAAAACTATACAATAACAGCCTCATGCAAAGCATTCTGGGAACCAGAAATCATCATCAACCTTTTTCTGTTTTTTTGCTTCAGATTTTGTTTCCCAGAATGTTTTGCTTGATGCTGTTTTTTAGTTTTACTCTGTAAAGACAAAGACTTGTGAGTGTTTGATGTTCATTTAACTTTGAACGAAATGTTGCCAGTAAAAAACATAAATTTAAATCTACGGTAAATTACCGGCAACTCAGCTGCAATTTCTACAGATTTTTTTTACAGTGTTGTATTTGGAAATAAAGATGAAACTCTCAAGGTTAACACATACCTTGACTCTAGGGGTCTAAAGACACAAAATAAAGTCAGAAATCTTGGTGTAATTTTAGAGTCTGAACTTAATTTCAGTAGTCACGTGAAAGCGAAAAGCAAATCAGCTTCCTACCATCTCAGAAGCGCCTTTCAGGGGCGCTGTAAGGGGGGGGGGGGGGGGGGGTAAACAATGACGATTCTCGGGGCCCACGAGTAAGAGGGGGCCCAGGAAAGCCCCCAAAATTGTGGTGCTAAAAAATATTTAATAGTAAAAATTATTAACTTCAAATTATTCTATTTGCTGTTTTCTGGTATCAAAAAAATTTATTTGTTTAGGAAACACAAACGTCCGTGGGCCCCTTTCCCCCCTCTCAATTATCATAAAATGGTTCAGTCTGCCCAAATTGTATAATCCAGGCAACACAGCTTGACTTCACTTATAGCGCCAGCAGAATATCAACTTGACTGACAAGGAAGTGAAAATGCCTCAAAAATCTGGAAGTCAAAAACGGAAAGAGAAAAAAATAAGAGAAGTGAAAGAGGCAAAGGGTCGACATTATGTTACCCAATTTTTCACAAGAAAAGGTGGGTTTGTAAGTAGGCCTAAATTGTTAGTGGACCGCCCGCTCGTGACAATCGTAGCCTATGGCACTTTTCTGTGCTTACGCGCACGCTTTGTACATGAGGCCCCAGGTCTCTACGGTAGCATTTTTTGACAAGTAAGCATGTTTGAATAGAGCAGGGTGCAGCGGGTGCACGGCTTTGCCTCACAGGCAGCCGTTGTCGGCATCTTTGTACGAGGCTCCGCCAGTCTGCCCACTTTCAGCACCCTGCTGCGGTCCACGCTGTTGCACCTGTCTTGCAAACAGTCTAACTTCATGAACTCTGATAAAAATCCTCTGCCAGCTACTGTACAAACTATCAGCTGTTTGTGAGGTTTCGGTGCATCTCTTGAAGATGACGTGGAGTAGGGATGTGCCCGAAGCCGAATACGTTAGTCGGAAGGGCACGGATAATGGCTTCAAAACGAATAACGAATTCATCCGAATAACAGAAAAATTATTTGTCCAGACATTATCACGTGTTTACTGGACCAGCGCTAAATTATAAACCTATTAATGCTAATATCAAACTTCTTTTAACCCAACTGTATAAAATGACCCTTTTAGTTTTTTTTTAATTATTTAACTACACAAGACCAGAAAACCTTGGTAAAATGCTGCACTCTGATAATAAAATATTTGTTAATAACTTCGGTCACAGATGATCTTAATTACTTCCAAGTTAAAGCAAGCTTCATTGTCAATCTAGGTGAATATAAAATAAATAAGCAAATAAATAAAAATATGAAAAAGTAAAGCAAAATTTAAACTGAAGATTACTATGACATGAATTGCAATTAACATAAAGATAAAGTAAGCAAATAACAACTGAAACATTTGAATTAAATCTTTCTAATTAACTTATTGTTTAAACTCATGCTGCTTATTTTGAACTAAGTTTAAACTAATTTTTAATGTTAGAGCATTTTTAGGGCCCGAGCACACCGGGGTGTGAGGACCCTATTGTTCTTCAAGGAGTTATTATTATTAGGGCCCGAGCACACCAGGGTGCGAGGACCCTATTGTTTTTGCTCCGTTTATTATTATTATTATTATTATTATTATTATTATTATTATTATTATTATTATTTATTCTTCTTCTTCTCCAAAGTGAATCGCATTTTTGAGGGGCGAAACATGCTCGAAAACTCATGAAATTTTGCACACATGTCAGAAGTGGCGAAAATTTACATGTAGTATAGGCGTCAGAAGTGGGCGTGTAGAAATGGCTCGATAGCGCCACCTGCAAAATTTCAAGAGAACAGCCCCCCCGCTACGAAAAACGTACAGATACGAAATTTGGTAGGATCATCTATCACCCCCAGACCTACAAAAAAGTCTCTTGGAGCGAAGCTCTAAACCCAACAGGAAGTCCGCCATTTTGAATTTTTGCCTTGATTTTTGTGCAAATTTGGTCATTTCCAGGCTTCATACTTTAACAAACTCCTCCTACAGATTTAATCCGATCATCGTCATATTTGGTCAATCTCATCTAAAGGCCTTTGCGATGTTAAATTGCGGAGATCTTGACTTTTCGTCAGAGGGTTTGTCCGTGGCGGCCTGACAAATTTCTGCATTTTCGCCATGAAACAGGAAGTGGCTCTAACTCAGGCATACAATGTCCAATCTACCCCACGCTTCATACGTTTGATAAGGGTCTTGGCCTGAACACATTTCAATGCCAATATTCAACTTCCCTCATAGCGCCACCTAGAGGTAGGAGGAAATACCATGTTTTACGCTGTGATTTACTGCTCTTAGAGATTTAATCAAATCATCATCATATTTGGTCTGACTGATGTTAAGCCTGTTGCGGTGATAAATTGCAAAGATCTTGACTTTTCGTTGAAGGGCGTGTCCGTGGCAGCCTGGCAAAGTGTGATGTTTCACCATGAAACAGGAAGCTGTTGTAATTCAGACATACATAGTCCGATCTGCCCCCAACTTCACACGTTTCATAAGGGTCCCGGCCTGAACACATCAACATGGCATAATTCAGTATCAGTCATAGCGCCACCTAGAGGCAGCAGGAAATACCACCTTTTATGCTGTGACTTCCTGCTCTTAGAGATTTAACCATATCAACATCATATTTCATCAGTCTAATCTCAAGACCTTGTGTGATGATAAATAGCAACGACCTTGACTTTTCGTTAAAGGGCGTGTCCGTTGCGGCCTCGCAAAGTATCGCTAAATGAATCCCATTTTTGACAGCCTAAACAAGCTCAAAAAGTCATGAAACGTTGCACACGTGTCAAAAGTGGCAAATATTTTCATGTGATATAGGCTTTAGAACTTGGGGTGTTAAAATGGCTCTATAGCGCCACCTACAAAAATTCAGTAGAGCAGCCCCCCCGCTACGTTAATCGCACAGATACGAAATGCGGTAGGATCATGTATCACCCCAAGACCTACAAAAAAGTCTCTAAATGCTAAATTGCGGAGATCTTGACATTTCAATGGAGGGTGTGTATGTGGCGGCTTGCCAAATTTCTGTGTTTCTCAATGAAACAGGAAGTTGTTCTAACTCAGGTTTAAAATGTCCAATCTGACCCACGCTTCACAAGTTTGATATTTGTCCTGTCCTGAACACATCAACATGGCAATATTCAGTAAAAGTTATAGCGCCACCTGCTGGAAGCAGGAAATGACATGTTTTACACTGTGATTTACTGCTCATTGAAATGTATTCAGATCATCATCATATTTGGTCAGTCTGAACTTAGGGACTTCACAATGATAAATTGTGAAGATCTTGACATTTCGTTAAAGGGGCGTGTCCGTTGTGGCCTGTCAAAGTGTGATGTTTCGCCATGAAACAGGAAGCTGTTGTAATTTAGACATACATTGTTCGATCTGCCCCAGACTTCACATGTTTGATAAGGTTCTTGGCCTGAACACATTTCAATGCCAATATTCAGCTTCAGTCATAGCACCACCTGCTGCACACAGGCGGTGTGGCACATCAGTTTCCCTTTGAATATCCACCTATATTTACCCACTTTAATTCATACCCCCCTGGTTTACTGCTTTACTAATGCCATAGGGTGGCGGTGCACATGCGTGCGAGGGCCCTTCCATCGCTGCTTGCAGCTTTAATTAGGGCCCGAGCACCGAGGAGCAGGCCAGAATGGCCTGCACCGAAAGGTGCGAAGCCCTATTGTTTTTGCTCGAATTTATTATTTTTTTATTTTTTATTTTTTTCAACACTTGTGCTAATTTGGGAGCCTTAACATACTCGAAAAGTCTTGAAATTTGGCACACACGTCAGAGTCGCGTGCCACTAGGCTCATGCAAAGGCTGGAATACGGGCGTGGCAAGGGAGCTCTGTAGCGCCCCCTGTAATTTAAAAACAAACATTGGTGCACAGATTGGGCAAAAATGTACGCACATGTACGAGAGTTGGTACACATATAGATCTCATCGACCCGAACAACTTTCGCCCTCTAACATTTAAGCTCCGCTCAACAGGAAGTCGGCTATTTCGGATTGTTTAAAAAATGCATGCGGTGAACTTTTGAATACTCCTTCTAGGGGATTCATGGGATTGACACCAAACGTGGTGATCATGATGTCGAGACATTGTACTTGCTAAATTGCGAAGGGATTTTTGATATCTCGAACGGTTCTGCCATGGCGAAGCGACAAAGTCATGGCGAAATCAGAGAAACAGGAAGTGTCTAATATCTAAGGCAAAAAATGTCTTATTGTGATGACACGCGGGGTGTTTGTTCGTCTGAAGATTCCGATCGCATCGATGTGCCTATTGTGAGTCTCGGGTATAGCGCCACCACCAGGCGCCAGGAAGTGTGTCAGTCACAAAGGTGGATTTTTTTGACAGTTCCATCCGATGTTCTTTTAAATACTCCTTCTAGGATATTCATTCGATTGACACCAAAAGTGGTCAACATGATGCTGAGACATTGTAGATGATAAATTGCGAAGGGATTTTTGATATCTCGAATGCTGTTCCCATGGCAACGTGTCAAACTTTACTTTCATTTTAAAGGCATATTGAAGCCATTCAGTTCCATGCAGTGAACTTTTAAATACTCCTTCTAGAATATTCATTCGATTGACACCAGAAGTGGTCAACATGATGCTGAGACATTGGAGATGCTAAATTGCGAAGGAATTTTTGACATCTCGAACGCTGTTCCCATGGCAACGCGTCAGACTTTACTTTTATTTAAGGCTTTTTTAAGGCTCTTGGCGTGTTTGGATTAACTTTAAATTTGGCACACACATCAGAGTTGTTGGCAGTTAAGTGTTGACAAAAAGGTCAGATAAAGGCGTGTCTATTTAGTGGCTGACTAGCCCCCCCCCCCCGTTTGTCTAAAATGTGGGGTTTCTTTTACCTACAGTCCCCAAATGGGTCAGTAACAACATTCATTAGCCCACTGATATTTACCCACTTGAGGCCCTTGCCCACCGTGCATCGTTTTCTCGGACGCACCGTGTAGCGGAAAAATAACGTGCGAGGGCCCGCCATCGCTGCTTGCAGCTATATTTAGGGCCCGAGCACCGAGGAGCAGGCCAGAATGGCCTGCACCGAAAGGTGCGAAGCCCTATTGTTTTTCTTAGGATTTATTATTATTTTTTTTTTTTTTATTATTATTTTTATTTTTTTTAACACTTTTGGGCATTTTGGGTGCCTAAACATACTTGAAAACTCTTGAAATTTGGCACAGACGTCAAAGTCGTCCGTCATTGCGAACGGGCAAAGGCTGGAACACGGGCGTGGCACAGGGGCTCTGTAGCGCCCCCTGTAATGCAAAAAAAAACATTGGTGCACAGATCGGGCAAATATGTACGCACATGTACGAGAGTTGGTACGCATATAGATCTCATCGACCCGAACAACTTTCGCCCTCTAACATTTTAGCTCCGCCAAACAGGAAGTCTGCAATTTTGGAATGTTTAAAAAATGCATGCGGTGAACTTTTAAATACTCCTCCTAGAGGATTCATGGGATTGACACCAAACGTGGTGATCATGATGTCAAGACATTGTACTTGCTAAATTGCGAAGGGATTTTTGATATCTCGAACGGTTCTGCCATGGCGAGGTGACAAAGTCATGGCGAATTTAGAGAAACAGGAAGTGTCTAATATCTAAGCCAAAAAATGTCTTATTGTGATGCCATTCGGGGTGTTTGTTCGTCTGAAGATTCCGATCGCATCGATGTGCCTATTGTGACTCCCGGGTATAGCGCCACCAACAGGCGCCAGGAAGTGTGTCAGTCATGAACTTTTAAATACTTCTCCTAAGGAATTCATACGATTGACACCAAACGTGGTGAAGATGATGCTGAGACATTGGACTTGCTCAATTGCGAAAGGATTTTTGATATCTCTAACGGTGTTGCCATGGCGAGGCGACAAATTTATGGCGAATTCAGAGAAACAGGAAGTGTCTAATATCTAAAGCAAAAAAATGTCTTATTGGGATGAAACGCAGTGTGTATGTTCGGCCAATGATTCCGATCGCATCGATGTGCCTATTGTGAGTCTCGGGTATAGCGCCACCAACAGGCAACAGGAAGTGTGGCAGTCACAAAAGGTGGATTTTTTGACAGTTGCATGCGGTGAACTTTTAAATACTCCTCCTAGGATTTTTATGCGATTGACACCAAAAGTGGTCAACATGATGCTGAGGCATTGTAGATGATAAATTGCGAAGGGATTTTTGATATCTTGAACGCTGCTCCCATGGCAACACGTCAAATTTTAGTTTCATTTTCAGGCATATTTAAGCACTTGGCATGCACTTTGGGTGCCTTAACATGCTCGAAAACACCGGGAATTTGGTACAGACCTCAAAGTCATCGGCCATTAGGACCGGGCAAACGCTGGAACACGGGCGTGGCAGTAGGGCTCTGTTGCGCCTCCTATAATGCAAAAAAATTATTGGTGCACAAATCGGGCAAACATGTACGCACATTAACGAGAGTTGGTACGTATATAGATCCCATCGACCCGAACAACTTTCACAATCAAACCTATTAGCTCCGCCCAACAGGAAGTCGGCCATTTTGGATGGTTTCAAAAATGCATACGGTGAACTTTTGAATACTCCTTCTAGGGGATTCATGGGATTGACACCAAACGTGGTGAACATGATGCCGAGACATTTTTCTTGCTAAATTGCGAAGGGATTTTTGATATCTCGAACGGTTCTGTCATGGTGAGGCGACAAATTCATGGCGAAATCAGAGAAACAGGAAGTGTCTAATATCTAAGGTAAAAAATGTCTTATTGTGATGACACACGGGGTGTTTGTTCGTCTGAAGATTCTGATCGCATCGATGTGCCTATTGTGAGTCTCGGGTATAGCGCCACCACCAGGCGCCAGGAAGTGTTGCAGTCACAAAGGTTGATTTTTTTGACAGTTCCATGTGATGTTTTTTTAAATACTCCTCCTAGAATGTTTATGCGATTGACACCAAAAGTGGTCAACATGATGCTGAGACATTGTAGATGATAAATTGCGAAGGGATTTTTGACATCTCGAACGCTGTTGCCATGGCAACGTGTCAAACTTCACTTTTATTTCAGGCATATTTTGGTAAACACATCAGAGTTGTCGGCTGTTAAGTGTTGACAAAAAGGTCAGATAAAGGCGTGTCTATCTAGTGGCTCACTAGCGCCCCCGTTTGTCTAAAATGTGGGGTTTCTTTTACCTACAGTCCCCAAATGGGTCAGTAACAACATGAAATAGCCCACTGATATTTACCCACTTGATGCCCTTGCCCACCGTGCATCGTTTTCTCGGACGCACCGTGTAGCGGTAAAAAAACGTGCGAGGGCCCGCCATCGCTGCTTGCAGCTATATTTATTATTTATTCTTCTTCTTCTCCAAAGTGAATCGCATTTTTGAGGGGCGAAACATGCTCGAAAACTCATGAAATTTTGCACACATGTCAGGAGTGGCGAAAATTTACATGTGGCATAGGCGCCAGAAGTGGGCGTGTAGAAATGGCTCGATAGCGCCACCTGCAAAATTTCAAGAGAACAGCCCCCCCGCTACGAAAAACGTACAGATACGAAATTTGGTAGGATCATCTATCACCCCAAGACCTACAAAAAAGTCTCTTGGAGCGAAGCTCTAAACCCAACAGGAAGTCCGCCATTTTGAATTTTTGCCTT
This sequence comes from Misgurnus anguillicaudatus, assembly GCF_027580225.2. Taxonomy (NCBI): domain Eukaryota; kingdom Metazoa; phylum Chordata; class Actinopteri; order Cypriniformes; family Cobitidae; genus Misgurnus; species Misgurnus anguillicaudatus. The sequence goes on along the minus strand of NC_073342.2, from coordinate 11,370,955 downwards.
GATTTTTGTGCAAATTTGGTCATTTACAGCCTTCATACTTTAACGAACTCCTCCTACAGATTTAATCCGATCATCGTCATATTTGGTCAATCTCATCTAAAGGCCTTTGCGATGTTAAATTGCGGAGATCTTGACTTTTCGTCAGAGGGTGTGTCCGTGGCGGCCTGACAAATTTCGGCATTTTCGCCATGAAACAGGAAGTGGCTCTAACTCAGGCATACAATGTCCAATCTGCCCCACGCTTCATACGTTTGATAAGGGTCTTGGCCTGAACACATTTCAATGCCAATATTCAACTTCACTCATAGCGCCACCTAGAGGTAGGAGGAAATACCATGTTTTATGCTCTGATTTACTGCTCTTAGAGATTTAATCAAATCATCATCATATTTGGTCTGACTGATGTTAAGCCCTTTTCCTTGATAAATTGCGAAGATCTTGACTTTTCGTTGAAGGGCGTGTCCGTGGCGGCCTGGCAAAGTGTGATGTTTCGCCATGAAACAGGAAGTTGTTATAACTCAGGCATACAATGTCCGATCTGCCCCTGACTTCACACGTTTGATAAGGGTCCAGGCCTGAACACATCAACATGGCATAATTCAGTAACACTCATAGCGCCACCTAGAGGCAGCAGGAAATACCATGTTTTACGCTGTGATTTTCTGCTCTTAGATATTTAACTATATCAACATCATATTTCACCAGTGTAATCTCAAGACCTTGTGTGATGATAAAAAGCAACGACCTTGACTTTTCATTAAAGGGCGTGTCCGTGGCGGCCTTGCAAAGTATCGGTAAATGAATCGCATTTTTGACAGGCTAAACAAGCCCAAAAAGTCATAAAACGTTGCACACATGTCAGAAGTGGCGAAAATTTACATGTGGCATAGGCGCCAGAAGTGGGCATGTAGAAATGGCTCGATAGCGCCACCTGCAAAATTTCAAGCGAACAGCCCCCCCGCTACGAAAAATGTACAGATACGAAATTTGGTAGGATCATCTATCACCCCAAGACCTACAAAAAAGTCTCTTGGAGCGAAGCTCTAAACCCCACAGGAAGTCAGCCATGTTGAATTTTTGCCTTGATTTTTGTGCAAATTTGGTCATTTCCAGGCTTCATACTGCAAGAAACTCCTCCTACAGATTTAATCCGATCATCGTCATATTTGGTCGGTCTTATCTAAAGGCCTTTGCGACGCTAAATTGCAGAGATCTTGACTTTTCGTTGGAGGGTGTGTCCGTGGCGGGCTGCCAAATTTCTGCGTTTTCGCCATGAAACAGGAAGTGGCTCTAACTCAGGTATACAATGTCCAATCTGCCACACGCTTCACATGTTTGATTAGGGTCTTGGCCTGAACACATTTCAATGCCAATATTCAGCTTCAGTCATAGCGCCATCAAGAGGTAGCAGGAAATACCATGTTTTACACTATGATTTACTGCTCTTAGAGATTTAATCAAATCATCATCATATTTGGTTTGATTGATGTAAAGCCCTCTGCGGTGATAAATTGTGAATATCTTGACTTTTCGTTGAAGGGCGTGTCCGTGGCGGCCTGGCAAAGTGTGATGTTTCGCCATGAAACAGGAAGCTGTTGTCATTCAGACATACATTGTTCGATCTGCCCCAGACTTCACATGTTTGATAAGGTTCTTGGCCTGAACACATTTCAATGCCAATATTCAGCTTCAGTCATAGCACCACCTGCTGCACACAGGCGGTGTGGCACATCAGTTTCCCTTTGAATATCCACCTGTATTTACCCACTTTAATTCATATCCCCCTGGTTCACTGCTTTACTAATGCCATAGGGTAGCGGTGCACATGCGTGCGAGGGCCCTTCCATCGCTGCTTGCAGCTTTAATTAGGGCCCGAGCACACCGGGGTGTGAGGACCCTATTGTTTTTGCTCTGTTTATTATTATTATTATTTATTCTTCTTCTTCTCCAAAGTGAATCGCATTTTTGAGGGGCGAAACAAGCTCAAAAAGTCATGAAACGTTGCACACGTGTCAAAAGTGGCAAACTATTTTATTTGAAATAGGCTTAATAACTGGGGGTGTAAAAATGGCTCTATAGCGCCACCTACAAAAATTCAAGAGAGCAGCCCCCCCCCACTACGTTAAACGTACAGATCCGAAATGCGGTAGGATCATGTATCACTCTAAGACCTACAAAAAAGTCTCTTGGAGCCAAGCTCTTTACCCCACAGGAAGTCAGCCATTTTAAATTTCCTCTTTAATTTGAGTGCAAATTTTGCTATTTCTGGGCTTCGGACTTTAATAAACTCTTCCTACAGATTTCATTAGATTAAAACCATATTTCGTTCGTGTCATCTAAAGGCCTTTGCGATGCTAAATTGCGGAGATCTTGAGTTTTCATTGGAAGGTGTGTCCGTGGCAGCCTGCCAAATGTTGGTTTTTCGCCATAAAACAGGAAGTTGTTGTAACTCAGGCTTACAATGTCTAATCTGACCAACGGGTCACATGTTTGATAAGTGTCCTGGCCTGAACAAATCAACATGGTAATATTCAATAAAAGTTGTAGCGCCACCTGCTGGCAGCAGGAAATGTCAGGTTTTACACTGTGTTACAAATCAAAGTTCTTTTGAATATCCACCTATATTTACCCACTTAAATGCATATCCCCCTGGTTCACAGCTTTACTAAGGCCATAGGGTAGCGGTGCACATGTGTGCGAGGGCCCTTCCATCGCTGCTTGCAGCTTTAATTTTTTTTCTTTTTCTCCGACTTCAGCGGGACTTTAGAGGGCCTAAACATACTCGAAAACTCATGAAATTTTGCACAGATGTCAAGAGTGATGAAAATTTACATGTGGTGTAGGCTTTAGAATTAGGCGTGAGAAAATGGCTCTATAGCGCCACCTACAAATTTTCAACGAAGCAGCCCTCGGACTGTGTTTGACGTACAATTACGAAATTCGGTACGCGTCTGTAGCATGACAAGACCTACAAAAAAGTCTCTTGGAGCGAAGCCGTAAACCAAACAGGAAGTCAGCTATTCGGAGTTATTTTTGTGATTTGGGCGCAGTTTTTGTCATTTCCAGACGTCATACTTTAACTAACTCCTCCTACAGTTTTCGTCGGATCATCTTCATATTTGGTGAGTGTCATCTTAAGGCCTTTGTGATGCTAAATTGCGAAGGATTTGACTCTACATAAAAATTTGTGTCGGTTCTGGCCCGACAAAATTTGATGTTTTCCAATGAAACAGGAAGTTGCTGGAATTGCATACAATGTCCGATCTGTCCCAAATTTCACATGATTGCTAAGAGTCCTGACCTGAACACATCTACATAACAATTTTAATTTATAGCCATAGCGCCACCAGCTGGCAACCTGAAGGAACATGTTTTAGCGCCACTTTCAAATATTGAATGAAGCAGCCCTTGGACTGTGTTTAACTTACATGTACGAATTTCGGTATGCTCATGTATTATTACAAGCCCTACAAAAAAGTCTCTTGGAGCAATGCCCTAAACCAAACAGGAAGTCAGCTATTTTGAATTATTTCTCAGATTTTGGCTCAGTTTTTCTCATTTCCAGCAGTCATACTTTAACTAACTCCTCCTACAGTTTTCGTCGGATCATCATCATATTTGGCGAGTCTCATCTTAAGGCCTTTGTGATGCTAAATTGCGAAGGATTTGATTCTATATTAAAATTTGTGTCTATTTCGGCCAGCCAAAGTTTGATGTTTCGCTATGAAACAGGTTGCTGGAACTCAGGCATACAGTGTCCGATCTGTCCCAAACTTCACATGATTGCTAAGATTCATGACCTGAACACATCTACATGTCAATAGTCACTTATGGTTATAGCGCCACCAGCTGGCAACAGGAAGTGACATGTTTACAATGATTATCCAATGTCTGATCTGTCCCAAACTTCACATGATTAATAAGAGTCCTGGACTGAACACATCTACATGTCAATAGTCACTTATGGTTATAGCGCCACCAGCTGGCAACAGGAAGTGACATGTTTACAATGATTATCCAATGTCTGATCTGTCCCAAACTTCACATGATTAATAAGAGTCCTGGACTGAACAGATCTACATGTCAATGGTCACGTAAGGTGATAGAGCGACCAGCTGGCGAGAGGAAGTGACATGTTTACACTGATTATGCAATGTCCGATCTTTCCCTTACTTCACATTATTAATAAGAGTCCTGGACTGAAGAAATCTACATGTCAATAGTCACTTATGGTTATAGCGCCACCAGCTGGCAACAGGAAGTGACATGTTTACACTGATTATGCAATGTCTGATCTTTCCCTTACTTCACATTATTAATAAGAGTCCTGGACTGAACACATCTACATGTCAATAGTCACTTATGGTTATAGCTCCACCAGCTGACAACAGGAAGTGACATGTTTACACTGATTATGCAATGTCTGATCTGTCCCAAACTTCACATGATTAATAAGAGTCCTGGACTGAATACATCTACATGTCAATAGTCACTTATGGTTATAGCGCCACCAGCTGACAACAGGAAGTGACATGTTTACACTGATTATGCAATGACCGATCTTTCCCTAACTTTACATGATTAATAAGAGTCCTGGACTGAACACATCTACATGTCAATAGTCACCAGTGTTGGGCAAGTTACTAAAAAATTAGTAATTCGTTAGTTACTAATTACTTCTTTTAAAAGTAACGGAATTACTCTACCGGTTACTGTATATCAAAAGTAATTAGTTACTTAGAAAAGTAACTTTTAAGTTACTTTTATGTCTGCTTTTTAAATGTAAATATGAACAGTACTGAACAGTCAAACAGTAAAATTATATGGATGGGCTATTTTACACGTAAGACTCTAATATATCACATACTGTAGGAGCCTATTTTGCTTTAGATTCAACCTTTGAATATTTTTGTTAGAAATTATCTTAATATGTAAACTTAGTTTATTTATGTATATCATTTAGACCATTTAGACAAATATTCTGCATGTTTACAAAAATATAAAATGTGTTAAAATTGTGTAGTGTCTCTTTAAAAATTTGGAGACAATTGTGTCAACATGTCAAATTTTGTAAAATAAATTATAATTTTTCTGATTTCATATTTATTTTAATAAGTTAGAAACGTCTCCGCTGTGTCCTGCTGACAGGCGCGATGCGCATGCAGCAGATGAGGCAAATTATGGGTCCTCCGAAGGTTAGACCGTCTCATTTCAGTTCTCTTCGCGAACTTCTGAGCGCCTTGAATGGCCGAGTGCTCACCTTTTATTGCATGCTTAGTAGGGTGCAGCCCTTGAATTGGAACACAGCTTGTGAAGCTTGCCGCAGGGACTGCGCTCTTTGGTCATATATTGTTTGTTTTCTGTTGGATTTAAATGATACACAGGATTAAAGGAAGATATTTATTCAGAAAACGGAGTAGGCTACGTGGATTGTTTTGTCGGACGGACACAGAGCGAGTGGATTGTTTTGTCAGACGGACACAGAGCGAGTGGATTTTTTGTTCGGATACGGAGAGACTGAAACTAAAACTAAAAGCGAGCTCACACATACTATGGAGTTTTAACACGGGTGTACACCGCAGTGTGAATATTTTAGTGGAAACAACAATCGCGGATCGTTCTCTTCCATGAAGCCGATGTAAACATCTAAGAATATATGAACATTTCTTAGATTTATTACCTTTGTGGACTACAAATGCAAGTTGATGTCATACAGCGATTGCTTGGTGAAGATAATTTACAAACATGAGACCGGATGGATTATGACTTGCGCACAATTTTTAAACAAAGGTATGTTGTCCCGTTTAGATTTTTCATGTTCATTCTATATGCACTGTCAGCTATGATGAAGTGTAATGAATCATTGCGCCGCCAACTACGGTCCTGCGACGTCAGATATGTCTTGTCTATTTTTTACAAAATAGAGTAACGCGAGTAACGAACTCATTTAAATTTCAGTAATTGTAATTGCGTTACTTGATTTAAAAAAATAGTGGAGTTACAGTAACGCGTTACTCCCATCACTGATAGTCACTTATGATGCCAATAGTCAGTTACGGTCATAGCGCCACCAGCTGGTAACAGGAAGTAACATGTTTACAATGATAATGCAATGTCGGATTTGTCCCAAACTTCACATGATTGATAAGAGTCCTGGACAGAACACATCTACGTGCCAATATTTACATGTAGTCACTCATATTCACACACACTCGCTCACTCACTCTCTCTCTCTCTCTCTCTCTCTCTCTCTCTCTCATGCTATCTTACACGATGCTACCTCGCTGTCATTTGTAATTAGCAACAGGAAATGTGGCACATTATACTACACTTTCAAATGGTTCACCTATGTTTACATGCTTAAATGCCTATTTACTACTGTTCCCTTTAATTCTTATGCCACGGCGTGGCGGTGTCAGGTGTGCGAGGGCCCTTCCATCACTGCTTGCAGTTTTAATGTTATTTGAAATTTTAAATGAATATCTGATTATTTATTAATTTAGATAAAGATTTTGAGATTGTTACAGATACAAATACTGACGCCGCTGCACACCCCTAATGTGGAGTTGTAATACTTTCACATTATCTGATTCAGATCGACTCGGCAAAACTCAATTTAAACAGCACAAAATGACTGTGGACGTTATAGATAGAAATTATTATATTTCTGTTTTATTCACACAATCAATATTTAAACTACTTTAAATGAAAATTCATGTAGTTTTAGGAAAAGTCAGGGAGCAGAAGGCTTTATGATTTATTTAGACAAAGTTATTGACTATGCAAATTTCAAAACGGTCAAAATGATGCCTTCGTTCTAGTGTTAAAGATAATTACCACACTGCAAAAATAATGATTTTCAGTAGTATTTTTGTCTTGTTTTCAGTAAAAATATCTAAAATTTCTTAAATCAAGATGCTTTTTCATGATGAGCAAAACGACCCAAGACAATAAATCTAGTTTTTAGACCAAAAATATTAAATTTAAGTGATTTTGTGCATAAAACAAGCAAAAAAATCTGCCAACGGGGTAAGCAAGAAAAAAACATTTCTCTTAAACACAAAATTAAAGAAAAATTCAAGAAAAATTAGCTTAGCCCATTGGCAGATTTTTTGCTTGTTTTATGCACAAAACTTTCTTACTTAGTATTTTTGTCTTGTTTTCGGGTGAAATATCTAAAAATTCTTAAATTAAGAAGCTTTTTCTTGATGAGCAAAATGGCCTAAGTAAACGAGTCTAGTTTGAAGACAAATTAATATACAATTAAGTGAAATTGTCCTTAAAACAAGCAAAATGATCTGCCAATGGGGTGAGACATTTTTTTTAAATAAGATTTCTTTTTTCTTAAACACTTAATTCAAGTAAAAATTTCTCACCCCATTGGTAGTCAAAATACCATAAAAGTGCATGATTTTATCTAAATTAATATGAAAAAGTCTCAGCTGTGTTGGGGGCCCTGTCAAGATTCTTTTCATGGGGCCCAAAATCCTTAGCAGCGCCCCTGCACAGCTGTACAAGCAACACACAGCATAGACACAAAATTACTGTTTGACTCATTAAACGATTTATGCAAACATACACGCAGTCACATGCTGAGGCACTAAAAGCGAGTGTGTTTGTATGGGATTCCGTCTTATACCCCTGTTCCGCACGGGATCCAGCCTATATCCAATCATCGAATTATTGATTATGTGTTATACGTCCTTCAGATCAGTCACGCCTAGGCGTTCCCCAAAAGCATTGCTATGGTGACGCAGTTCAATTTCCTCCAAATGGAACAATAGGACTGTCAGGATCCTGTCTTCTCATAGTTTCTAGCTCCTTGTGACAGGGTTCTGTCAGTACAATGTTTTGTATGGTCTTGTTTGGGCTGTGTGTTTCCGTGTCTCGTCTCCTCGTTAATCACCTTGTTATTGTGGATAATGGCGGAATTATAGATTACCGTAAAAACTCCATTGGCAGGAAAACGTTTTTTTCTTAATTGAGTTCAACAGTTTGTTAGTGTGTTAATCAAGGACAAGTTTCAAACATTCAGGAAGAAGCTGATGAGTGGAGTCAGATGTTTCATATATGCAGACCTCATTATGACCCGCTCACTGCTATGACACATTATGCTTAACAAAGTAGTCCTGCTTCCATTGTTTTTAATTGCATTTTTTTTTCCACATAATATAATATCATATTTTCCAGCTAACAATTTTTGGTTCCCAAAACGTCTTCCTCACATTAGTTTTTAGTTTGTTCTAAAAACGTTTCCCTAAAATTAGTTTTTGGTTCCCAAAACGTTATTTTTAAGGTTTGTTTGTGGTTAGCCAGTAAAGTTTTCTTTACAGAAATAGAATGTTATTTTTAGGTTAGTTTAACGTTCCCCTATGAGGGTAGACGCCAGACGCACATTTCACTGGGACAGCAAGACCCGGCACTAGTGGGCCAGTACAAGCGACACAGTAGCCTACCTGTACAGATGTGAAGCTAAGATTCATCCAAACAGTCGCTAGGTTTGTCTAAATGGGTTTAATAGTTGCTAAATGAAGCAACAAAGTCGCCAAGTTGGCAACACTGCTTCAGCCAATCCACTTTTTGAGCAAGTAAACCCCACCAACTGATTAACATTGAATTTAAGGTTGATGTGGTTTGCAATGTGTCTTGGAAAAATGTCAAAACATTGGCTTGCATACATTTTATTGTATTGATGATTGAATGTTATATATTTAGCACTTTTCACAATTGTTCATTGTTCCAAAGCAGGTTTACATAAAATAGAAACAAAGAAAACACAGAAAAGCAAATGGCAATTTTTAAATATAGTTTAGAACAAAAGTGCATGAAAATGTATTTCTTTATTTATTTGAATAATGTAGCTAATAAAACTATACTATGAACATATAGGATGATGTATTCAAAAGAATCTGTGATGCAACAGAAATAGATGTATAAAAATATATAAAAAACTTAATTATAAAACTCTCCTTGGGCTGAATGGTTTTATACATGATTTTTTATAAGAGCTAGCAATTCATATCTGGCTTTTGTATGGCACATGTGTATTACTATCATGTTTATGTGATGCTTTTTAAATCATTTTACATGCATGCAAATTTGGGCAAGACTTTAAAGCAATGTGACATACAGTGCATTTATAGTGCACATTACAGTTTCCTGCATCAGTTATATAAGAGTATTTTTAAACACTTACACACTTATTTTATTTTTTTGATTTGTATATAATTTGCTATCGAGTAAACTCCTTATACAGTCTATGGGGTGTGTGAAAACGCTGCAAAAGTAAAATTGAACGAACAACGTTAACGTAAAGGCTAATTGCAGATGTATGACTTCATTAATCATTTGCAAATTTACCTCGTAAATCATGTCAATGCGTGAAGACGTTCAACTCCGTGACATCGCAAATGACTGAAAAGTTATTGCAGGCTTTAAGAAAGAAACAACTATAAAATATGATAAAAAATAAACTCTTTTAACCGCAGTAATATTTTAAGTAATCCTCTTTTAACGTAGGTTTAAAAACAAAAAATTACTTTTGCGCCACAAATATCTGCACAGAAGCAAGTCATACTGTCTGTACAAAGTACAAACTTTGGCCTCAAAAGGTGTTTTATTTTTTCACTGAACTGAATTGTTAAGTCATTGGTGTTATAATGAGTAATAATTTAACTAGTTTTAAAAAATGTATTGCTTACCCGAGTCTGTTTTAGGCATTTTGTCCCAGTAGAAAATTCAGAGTAAATCCAGTTTCACCCACTTGTAGCTTTTACTTTCAGTTACATAAACAAGACGCGTATGGGTGGAACATGAATCACTACTTACAGGTGTAGAGAAGGGTGTGTACTATGACAGAAAAAAAACACAAATATGCTGAAACTGTATGACTTAAAGGGGTCATATTTGAGATTGAGATTTTTTTTAAGATGTAAAATAAATCTTTACTGTCCCCAGTGTTTATGTGAAATTTAAGCTTAAAATTGGCACTTTGTAGGTCGGAGCAAAAATGAGTAATTTGGATGTGTTCTTTAAAATGAAAATGAGCTGATAAAATGCCAACACTAATCGAAATGATGGTGGTTTGTTGGAATTAAAACTCTCTTGTGCTTAATAAGTTTTTCTCTCTTTCTCTCTGCACTAAATGGCAGTGCAGTGGTTGGATAGTGCAGATTTAGGGGCAGTATTATTGTTGCTACCTACATCACAAAACAGGCGAAATCTGAATGATCTAATTTTTCACATGCTTTCAAAGAATGATTTATCAAAACTAAGTTACTGGGTTGTTCCTTCTCACGTTTGATTAAAGTTGATTAAAGCATTCGGGACTCAATTATAGCACTTAAATATAGAAAAAGTCAGATTTTAATGCTATGACCCCATTAATAAAACATCAGAAAGCATATCAGATCTGACTGAGGTAATGATAAAAGAACAATAAATCGATGACTTAAAATGAATAAATAAATTAAATAGTTTTTAAAGCAGATATTCAGGTTTTTGATCAAGTCAATGAAACATATAAAAAGCAGCAGCCTTGGTAATACCGATGACTTCACATTAATGCACAAAAATATAAATACTGAATGACACACAGAAATAAATAAATTAATCAAAAGTTTATTCAAGATAAATATTAACCTCCTAAGACCAAAGCTTTGGTTTGTCTTTTTTTCAGATTTCTTCCAGCTATTTTGGGGTACGAAAGAACCAGTGTGAAAGATACATCATGCAGATGCACTGGGACACATCCTTAGTGATGTATCTTTGGGTCATTGGGTGTTTTGGGTCTTTCAACATCAGACACTCTCACCTAAGCGACCCGACCGGAGTTGATCAGACCCCAGCCTGTGTCCCAGCAGCCCAGCAGCAGTTGCCCACGGTTTTGCCCTCTTAATCCAAAGCCAACAAGAGGCTTTCACTGCAGCTTCCGTTGCGGATCTGATCGCCTTTCTTTTAGCTCCCCCTGTGATGCCTAGAGTTCTAAATACATTGCAGAGTGATTTTCCTGCAAATCCTTTGCAGCCCACCTCCAGAGACTCACAACGGGTTTGGCAGCACTGCCTCCTACACTCTTCAACTAGCTCCTGGTACTTGGCACGCTTTCTCTCATTGGCCTCATCCATGCGCTCTTCCCAAGGCACAGTGAGCTCCAACAAGATCAACTCCAAGATCCACTTCCAATTGCCAATCAGTGGCAGTAGTGAGAAGGCCAGACATTGCTCTGGGTTGTGGAAGGGCGTTCTCCCCAGCTCTAAGAAACTTGATGCTCCTTGGATTTTGGTGGCCTTTGATGGTGTTGATGGCTATAGCTATGCTCTCAGCAACTGCCTTAAGCACTTGATCGTGGCGCTAGCGGTAGCGCCCATCCTCGAGGGCTTTTGGACAGCTACTGAAGAAGTGCTCTAGGGATCCCCTTCCTGGACAGAGGGGACAGGAGGGTGTCTCAATTGTGCCCCAGATATTAAGGTTTGCCGGACTTGGTAGGACATCGTAGACAGTTTGGATTAAGAACCTAATATGGTGGAAGTCTCCTTTCCAAATGTCAGCCCAGCTAATCTTACATTGCCGAACATTTTCCCATTTTGTCCAAGCTCCTTGTTGTCCCATTCCCACCATCCTGCTGGCTCTAACTTCTTCCACACCTGCCCACACTTCCTCCTGTGCCTGATGTTGACGCTCTTTGCCTTGAGCATTGTCGACTCTTGTTACCGGGACGTAGCCAAAGCCTGTATGCCCTGTTGCTATGGGCCCCACCAGTGCCTTTTGCCTCAGCTGTGACTCAGCCACCTCCAGCGATTTTCCCGCACTCCATTTTCTGCCTGTTTGCACCTGTATTCTAGCTGCTGCCACCTTTGGATCCCTGGACTCTCTATACTGCCATGCTTCCCGTGTTCTTGACACCATGAACTCCTCAGAAAGGCTGTTAATTGGGATTTGCAGGACATTGCTGGTGCCATACAAGGCAGCACAGCTCAGACTGCGAGGTAACCCATGAAGCAGTGTAATTGTCCACGTTTGTGTACAACAGGTTCCAATTACACATAATTAAGTATTATGGTGCAAACAACAAAAAATTTTAACTTTTCTGACATACCGTAAAAAAACAACAACAAAAACTATCTGTAAGGATTCTTATATTGTTTACAGGTAATGGTACACCCCCCCCCCCCCAAAAAAAAGACCACAACAATTGGTATGCTTGTATGTTAAAATTTATGAAACTTGTTTAACCAGAAATAAAACATCAAGATTAAGTCATAATTTTGGTAACATTTACCACCTAACCATCAGTCAATATGGTAGTGTGCAATGTTCAAATATATATATTTTTTTTATTAAACATTATAATTATAAAATGTTAAAATGTACTGCATGTAAGAAATACACAAAAAATACGAATGTTCATGAAAAAACATTTACAGAAATAATTCGGTTTAAATCAGTTTAATATTTACAGTAAGTGAGGCAAAGACACAGATTTGTTTTCTGTTGATCGTGTTTGTGTGCGTGCCAATCAGATTTGAGTTGTAGATATCAGTCAGGATGTTCAGAGCTCTTCTGAATGAAGGAGATCCCGTCCATATCCAACTCCACTGAATGAACACTGAATGAACCAATGCCCTGTAAAAACACATCTTTGCTTTAAATACATTTTACTTATGTTTGACATTTTCAAAGCTGATTTTCCACACTTGTTTTTGATATATAGTGCACTAATAAAACATTTTGTTCCCTCTTTTATTAAATATAAGGGGCTCAGATGCAAAGGCAGCTAAATGCCTGCTTTGTTAAAAATGAGATAATGATATTAACCGAATGCTGTATTATACGTTTATACTGTATATACTGTCAATTAGCTGTTTTAGTGACTCACCTGTATGTTACTGAGAACGTCTCTCACTTTTTCCTTCTGTTGAGGTTCACGTGTGAGTAAGAAGAGAAATCCTCCTCCTCCTGCTCCTGCAAGACTCTGTCCTAAGATCAGAGGTTGAAGTTTAATCATCATCATCCTCACAGCTGCCGGCTCACAGCCTGGAGCCATCAGCTTCTTCTGCTGCCAGTATCTGTCCATACATAAACCCAGTCTGGAGAGAGACCCTGAGAGAAACACATTATAAGTACTGTGAAAAAGATTTACTATTTTAAATAAAGTTTTATAAACTGACCCTGTCTGCAGGCTTCAGCACACTCTTCTGCATTGATCACCAGCTGCTCTGTGTTCTGGACGATGGAGGGTAATCGTGCATACCAGCTGCGCACCACGTCCTGCACAAACACAATTAATGAATAAACCGCATCATGATGAACGTGTACATGAAGGATTGCATGCTCATACCTGCAGCAGATTTCGTGCTAAACGCGTCTTTCCAGTGTAAACCAGCAGGAGATGTTGCTGTAGGACAGACGTGAAGTCTTGAGAGAGAGAGAGCTGTTCAACTTCAACTCTCAGAGGTAACTGAGCTGCTGATCGAGCAACCTTCACTCCTCCAAACAAACCACCAACCTGATCCTGCCATCCACCACCTACAACACAAAACAAATTCAAGGTGAACTTCCTGTACAAAGAGTTCAGCGTCTCATTGTCATAACATCTCATACCAGTGGTGAGTATCTGCTCCAGGTAAAGAACATCATGAATGAGAGACGTTGTGTCGTAGCTTCGTCCTGTACTTCTGTACACTGCAGCAAGAGCTGCGCCTGCCAGGATACTGCTGGTGCCTACAAACACAACGAACTTTACATATTTAGTATTTTATATGCAACTCTGGAGGGATGGATCAGGACATTACCCAGCTAATTTCCACACAACCTGATTTTACTGAGTCCAGAACCATGTGGTAGTGTAGACCAGCTGCGCAGTTCCAGTCCTCCACCCCATCGCTTTAACAGCTGATCTTTCAGTGAAAGAGGAGACCATAAACACACCAGATCACTGCATACATAAACTGCTTTCAGGAGAGCACCTAAAACACAAACACAACTTTACTGAAACACACATGAGAACATGATCCAAAAAAAATTCAAAATGGAGTTGCATGTGTTATGGTGGCAATAAATAGTCAACAAATCCAACAGGAGGAATGTAGGCTACAATACAAAATGTGATACCTGGTGCATGTGGTTGGCAATAATCCTCCAGGTCTGTAAGATCCTCACAGATTGTTTCTGTTGAAATACTGCAGTCGGGTTCTCCGCTGGTGCTGACCAACAGCAGATGAGGTTCAGGAATTCGTCGAACTTTGGCACCAATCGGCCGTTTGCCATCCACTTTAATGGCAACATTAACCACCAATCCACCATGTTCAAACGCTATAGGAGGAGTGTCACTCCAACCACCTGGTAAAATATTCAAACACATTAACAGCTCAGAGTATTCAAGAACCAGTAAATCTAAACTAAAGTCTTGTGACTATTGTGGATCAACATGATACACCAGGGCCCGGTTTTTCAAAAGGTTTAATCTGGATAAAATTGATCCGGATTTAGTAATCTTTTTTTTGCGATCCGTGATCACGTAATCCAGCTTACTTTTGAGCCAGTTTTTCAAAGCAACATCGGATTGGATCAATCTGATCCGGATAGGAACTTTTCAGGATCACCAAATCTGGATAACTAGTGCTCAAACAGGATAGGAAATCACAATCTAGAACTATAGATATGTAAAAAGCAACAAGTAGAATAGCCAGTGTGGGGTCAATATAAATTTATTTTTATTTGAAATGAAAACACACATTTAAAAAAAATTATAAAAACAAGAACAACCACACACCATCCTCTACCAGCAGTCCGCACATCTGAGACCTACAACACAAACACTGAATATATATATATATATATATATATATATATATATATATATATCAATTAGTGACAGAATAAAATGTATTGTTTTTGGTCAATTTTGACAGCTGTTTGTGGATTATTTTATGAGGCCAAACTCTTTCTACTGTGCTCTAGGAAAGGCTGAATACTTTAAAGCCTACCTAATCACTGTATCCTGATGGATGAACAAATAAAATTAAAACCTTATGAATAAATAGGATATCTTGTAAGATACTGCATGATCCAAATATAGTATTATTTGATACATTTTTAAAGTTTTAATTACATTTTGGCAATGAAATCCACGCTGAATCCACCCTTCTGATGGGATCAGTTTAATCCAGATTTTTTGGATCAAAGTGATCCAAATGCTACAAAAAAGTTCTGAAAAACCCAAACTAAAGGTTTGATCCAGATCAAAACCAAGATTGGATTACGTGATCTAATCCGATTATGTAATCCGTTTTTTCCTTTGAAAAACCCATTTTCAAGATTTGATCCAATCTGTTATCCAAAATCCTAGTGGATTACTTTTGAAAAACCGGGCCCAGGAATCTTGATTCATCAAACCTGTCCACTTTCTTTCAATCATTCATGATCTTGGGCGAATTTTTATGCATTGTTGATTAAGGCACTCAGATAGCATGGGGACCTAATTCAGACACCAAACACTCTACTGACCAAAAGTTGGTTTTTGGGTGGGATATATGGTGCTCTATGAACGGCACCTGTCCCATAGTTTGGTTGCCAAGTGTGCTTTTTGCTTAGTTGGTAAAGCTTGAATCTGTATCTAAGTCACTTAAAAGTGTCTGTCAAATGCAGTAATGTACAAAATGTGAATCATAATTTTACAAAGCTGTGACATAAAAAAGGCTACGGGCTATTAAGAAAAGACAAGATTTTCCCAACCAAGTTTACTGTTTTAATGAGAAACACACTAACACAGGAAAGAAAGTTTAACTCTAGTTTACTTGTATGAACTTGAAATTTAGCATGTTTGTTTTTCTCACCTGACAGATCCAGTCGAGCAGGACACTCCACTTCCTGCCATTCACCCATGGGTGTCATCACACCTTGGCCAATGAACACAAATTTGCACGCTGACATCACTGCCTTCCGCAGAAGTATCTGTCCCCCCCCCCCTCATAATGCCTCGCAGCTCGTACCAAAAATCTGGCCTTTACACAGCAACAACAATCACTTCAAAAATCACATCAATAACAGCAAAAATATTTCATTCTCAATCTTTAATCTTTCGGTTTCGACCTGCTGATCCAACACTTTCTTTGCTCAGCCAATTCCTGAACACCTGCAGGTAAGTTTGCATCTTCTAGAAGTTTAAAGGCAGTTGACCATAAAGGGTTTGCAGCCGGACCACTGCGCAAACCCCCTTTACCCTCTCCTGCCAGACAGCCGAGAACGTCTGCGATGCAGGCGAGACAACGTGCAGCTATGCCCAGATCACCACTGCTGCCTGCAGCCACTGTGAAAACAAATCATATACAGATAATGCCGTCAGCAGTCAACATACTGAATATGAATCATGAATCCCTCTTCGTACCTGAGTCCAGTGTGTGCAGTAGCTCCTCGTGTTGTCCGGCCAGAGCTGCTGCTCTGAAGAACTGCAGTAAACTGAGATCAGTGTGACCCTGTAAAGTGTCCACGGCTCTCATTCGACCCACATTGAAGAACAGCTCTTCTCTCCAGCTTAACTCCACCTGCTGGTCAGTGAGGATCAGGATATCTCTGAGCCAGAGTCTCCAGGCTTCTCTTCAGGTTTTCAGCTGCCCAGGACCTCCCAACAGCCAACTGAGACCTTCCAGTCTGATGGGTCTTGAATGATGCATAAACACTGGGAACAATCAGGTGTCCAGCAGACATCAGGACTTTGTCTTTTCAGGTCCCCACAGATCCAGAGGCCTGAAACACACACACATTTTGTATACACTTTATGATGTGTACATCCATGGCCGGACCTCATGAGCAAATCAGACCACACTTTGTAAGACCTTAGTAGAAAGATACAAATGCAGACGTTGATTCTTACTGTATTCCAGTTCGACTGTAAAACTCACTCCATTTGTGATTGAGGAATGAAGCAGTGACATCATCAGTTTCAGCCTGTGTGGATATAAATCAGGGTCACTTTTCATTTACCCCCAATTTTTTTCATAACAAGCACATTATCTGCTTTAGAGGAACTGTCTCTAGACTCACCCTGTAAACTGTCATGAGCTCCAAAAACTGTGTACACGTTTAACTTTAACTCTCCAAGCATCACTCTGATGTCACTAGACAGAGGTAGACGCTGGATGCAGGGTGATGATAGCAGATCCAGACCTTTTTTCTTTGATCTAATGGTGCTCGTTTCATCACAGCACATTAATACAATTTGTACAGAATGACTGTGTTTTTAAACCCTCCAATACACAACGACAAGACGGAGGTTTTATGTTTGCAAAACATAACGCTGTTAAATTATTTTGGTCAAAGCTGTGAATGATAGGCACATGGCAGAATGTTGCTATGGTGTCAATCATCACATTTTCAGGAGTGAGTCTTGTTCCGTACAGACATGAAATGAAAATTTAGGGATTCACTCCCGCATTTGAATGTGGTTGTCACTCACGAAAGTATGTTGTTATATTTTTGTTCTTCTGTATACTGATTGTTACACACGTATGTTATACCTTAAGGATTTGCACAGCTGCAATATAAAAGGGGGATGTAATATTTAAGTTGTTGAATACAGATTTGTAATTCTTATGGGTTATGTAGTTTCTGCATATGGGCACTAGGGGGCAGTGGGTGAATAAAATGTGATGCAGTGTATGTACACAGAATAAAAAAGTTCACCGCATGTGTTTAAACTGATCGAAGAGTCAAACATTTTTTAAATGTAAAATATTTCCTTAAGGTCAAAGCAGATGAACAAATGTCAAACTTCACCATCAGACAGGGGACCAGTAACATAACATGTTCATGACTTATTTTTTCTGCTTAAACTGATCATTTCTAAGACTATGGGGCGGTTTCCCGGACCAGGATTAGCTTAATCCAGGACTAGGCCTTAGTTTAATAAGGAAATATAACTAGTTTTAAACAACATGCCTTACTAAAAACATTACCTGTGTGCATCTTGAAGTAAAACAAAGGGCCCTGATGTATTTTAAGATCTGTAAGTGAAAGTTGTTTTCAGTTTGGAGAGCTCTTAAAAGTGTTTAAGTCTAGGACTAGTCTAATCCCTGTCCGGGAAAACCGCCCCTAAATAATATTAAATAGTGACTTAATTGAAGATAAAATACATTCAGTCCCCTGTTAGAAGTGTGGCATCTGTTTAATTTGTATTAACATTTCTTGCTATCAGAAATGATTTTGGGGGTGTAAACTTAAACTTTTGCAACTATTAGGTTGCAAAGGACTTGCGAGCTCTTTGCTTTTCCCCATCATGAGATGTGTCTTGTGTGACACCTTGGCAATAATACCTTTTTTAGGGCATAGATTGGGACTGAACCAGCTGATATTAATTTACACTGACAGGTGGCTGGATTGCTTTAATTTATTGATAGTTTTCAGCTGTTGTATTGGGTTTCCATGCCTTTCTTCATGTGTTCAATACTTTTTCCCTGTGTCATTTCACATTATTACACATAACTTCATTTCTGAACTTATTTGTTTTGGTTTGTTTGTATGTATGAATGACTTGGGTTGTTACCAACATCTGGTGAAATTTCATGTCAATAGCACTTTTGGAAATATTTACTGAAAAAATGGCGACGTGTTCAATACTTTTTCATCTGATGTATATAGACCATATACCTGTATGTCATGCTCAGACAGCACAGCCATGAACTATTCAATTTATATTGCACACAAGCATGGCAAGAGATTTGGGAAGGTCTACTCTGATTGAACGTCATGAGGACAAATATTATGCTTCATTTTCACATTAAAATGTGTAGACATTACTTTGGTTTGGACAGAGCAGAACAGTGTTTTTTTTATTTTTCTGATCTAAAAAAAAACAAAAAATGAACTCTTAAGATTTAATGATGCTGTAAAAAAGGACAAAGTACAGCTTGGCTTGTAATAAGAGATCTGAAGTTTGTTCCTCTTGATGTTCAGACTCTGGTAACTCAACTGTACCAATGACCTCTACAAAATGCATAAATAATAAAAGTAAACTGGAGTCCTGATCACTTTATTTTCTCATATTTACAGCGAAGCAATGATTCAATAAACAAAGACAAATGTGACAAATGTGGTGTTACAGATATGGACAAGTAAATAAACATTGTAGTTAATTTCATTTATGCTACTTGTAATTTTAACATCTTATTGTTAATGCATGTAGTTTAAAATCAAATCTTGAAATACTAACAATTGTGAGATTAGGTCTGATTGTTTGTGTAACATTAAACAGGATTTTTTAAATTAAAAATTATACATTTTAAGAAATAACATTTCTTTATCACGTAGGAAAGGCACAAAAAACAACACTCATTTGATTCATGTTTTTGTGGATTTTAGGGACATTAATCAAGATCTCATTTAAATTTACAAAAACTACACCAAACTAATGCTTCTACAAAGGATCAAAACTGCATTTTTAACCATGAATTGAGTAAAGGTTTCCTTCCTTTATTCTCAGTTCATTCAATAACCTTTATGCTAATAAACTGACCGAAATGACTAATTCACAACACCCATAGACAATTACTTTAATTACTGTACACTCTTAAATATAAAGGTACTTCATCGCAATGCCATAAAAAGAACCATTAACATCTGAAGAATCTTTCTGTTCTCTTTATGATGAGAAAAGGTTCCGATTATAAAATGGCAGAGAAGTAAAAACTTAAAATAACAATAGGGTGAATTATTATTTGTTTTACATTGTAGTTGATAATTACATTGCCATAGCTTAGAATGAACAGAACAGAAAACCTCATTAAATAATGTTAAACTCTATCACAGATTTACAAACATAGTATCACTTCTAATTACCCGGGGCCTCATTTATAAAATGCTGCACAGAAACCATCCTAAATTTGACCACACCATAATTTTTCAAAAATGGGTACGTGTGATTCATAGAAGACGAACGTATGCACAGAAAATACGTGGAAACCTTTGTTTTAGATGTAAAATTTATAAATCGCAAATTATCTTGAGCTTGTGCGCGGCTATTTCAGGTCTCCGACTTTAAATGATGCCAAATTAATGAAATCGACATATAAAATATCCAATAAAATAAAATATCCATAAAATATTCAAATCCTTTCAAGCAGCAAGAATAGCTCATATTTCCAAAAACCTACAGCAAAAGACAATAAAAAGTTCTTTTCCACATCAAAAAATTGTTTTTATAAATGTGAACGTTGCCATGGATTTTTGCATATGCACACTCTACGATCAAATCTGTGCATAAACACGCTTTATAAATGAGGCCCCTGTTGTCTCGTATATTACAACACATTTTTAAAAGCTTAAATTGCTTCTGCTGTATATGCATTAAGTTAAAAACATACTGTAGTTATGTTGTCTGTAGTGGTGGAGTTAGCAAATGCTTCTCTAAAGGTTTTGTTTCAAGTTTCATTTGTGTTAACTTTAATGGTTTGGTAACTGAAACCAGAAATTAAATATCAATATCATATTAAGACTCAATAAAAATTATAAAGCTTATAAACATCTGCTCTACTGGGGTTCAGTGATGTTAGTTACCTGTATCAGTTTCCTTAATTTCCTAACCCCTTTTTACACCGAGATTATGAAAAATACACAGAAAATGCATACAGGTTTTGTCCTGGATCATTTGATTTTTGGTTCATTCACACTGCCAATGATTTTCCAGAATCTGTCCGTGCATTCACACAAATACCGTAAGGATCCTGTAAAGACACGTGACATATTATTTCCACAGCGTCTGAAGTTTGCTAATTATCTGTGATTTCTCTCTCAAAAAACCACACATGTGCATTTTAGTGTATGACAAGATCATAAGGAGCGTGTGATGCGCTGTCATGTTGGTGAATGATCTCTGCTTCAGTCCAGTTTGCCAACATTTCTTGTTGTGAATGTTGATCCATGTTTAAATTCCTGTGTCAAAGAGCTGAATCATAACTTCTTGTTGAGATGACACCTGCGTCTTCACCACAGCACTCCTCTTGTGACATTGTTTCTGCATCTTGTTTACATAGAATGCTTTCCGAAAATGTTACAAGGTCCTCTTTACGGGTGGATTCCAGAACATTTACGGGACGTGTTTGTGTGCACACAGAAGTTTGTCTGCCAATTTTATGGAAATTTTTGGGACCAAAGTACTGTGTGAATGGGGTTTTAGATGAATGGAAAACTCTTTATTACAGAATTTATGTTAAATCAAGGACATTTATTTCATTAATTTTAGGTGAAAAACAGCATTACAGTTTCTTTTTATCCTTATTTATTCTGTTTGCCTCTTCTTAATAAATTTAAGATCCTGGCTGGGTTCTTTGTTGTTTTGGTTTCTGAATGTTCCTCAGACTCAGAAGTGGAGTGTGAAGATCCATCAGCAAAGTTGACAGGTTCGTCTATTGAGTTTGATGATGCAAAAACTGAACTGCGGTCTCCACTTGATCGAGATCTGAATGAACCAAAACCAGAACTTCCCAGAGAGACTTTATCAGACATCTCATCTCCTCTCACTGAAAATAACGATAAATAATTAGACTGTTAGATAGTACAAAAACATTTTTCACATTTAGAGAAATTTTGTCATGTTTTTTATTCAATTAATCAACATAATAACTTATATTAGACAAGAACGTCCTACGCCTGAGTCACACGTCTGTGCTGTACAAGTTTTACCATTATGTTTTGGTACATTATGATCCTAGTAAGATTTTGGGTAAAAACCGTTTATGTTTTTTATGTTTGACTTTGGTATCAACGGTTCTGATAGACAGAGTACTGTGGGAGCAGTCACACTGCACGACTCTTGACTCAAAAGTTTTACATTAACATGAATCATTATTTGAAGATTGACATTCAGGTAAACAGAAATTTGATTCTGTAAATTAACTGTTGAGTATGACAGGGGTATCATAACAAAGCTTATAATTAAATAGCAGAAATCAATACTCCTGCCATAATGAAGCCATTAATGTATGAAACCATTGAAATGAATGAGTCTGGCTGCATTAAACCCCTGTTATAACACATGTGTCTGACTATACTTCACAATAAATTTACTCATAAGTTCATTACCTCACTTTGAGGAAAAATAGCCCTTGTGTCTCAAATGTCAGTCATTAAATGTTTTCATGTTGTCTGGTTTTCTCTGTAATGTCCCTAGTTGTCTGTGGATTATCTTGTTTTATGTTTAATAAACTACTGCATTTGGATTCACCTCTTCTGACTCATTTGTTACCTTCCTACTGGCATCACATCTGAACGCTATTGTTTATGATAAACTCAGTAAGCTAAGTGCGCATGAACAAACCTATTCTCCACTGATAACTAATTTCAATACAGTACCTCTGATTGGCTGTAACATTAATGCTCAACAGACACATCTGTGATTGGTTGTAATGGGGATTTGTCACCCAAAACAGACTAATAGTTCATTGGTGGTCACTGCATTCAAATAATTAAATAATAAAATATAGTTACTAAACGGCTGTCGTAATACTGTGTTATAACTTGATCCACCTCCAAAGTTGATAGGTTCATCTCTTGAGCGTGATGATGCAAAAACTGAACTGTTGTCTCCAACTGACCGAGATCTGAATGAACCAGAACTCATCACAGAGACTGTTTCAGATATGTCATCTTCATTCACTGAAAATAATGATCAAGAAAGAACATTTAGAAACAAAGATTTCTTTTCTGTTTTCCTAATTACATACAACATACTATAGTTTAAATTAAGACTTTTTGGTTAACCCAAAAGACTGTAAAAAAAATACCACTTGTATTAAAAGGGTAAACATGAGTTTTCTTTTACAGTTGTTACATTCCCATAACAGAAGAACGGACCAACAACAACAACATGGCTGTTTCTCAATATGCGTTCTTCAGCGATCTTGCATCCTTGTGTTCTCGCTCTACGTCATCATTAACATCGAAGTTCAATTCCAATTCTCAAGAACACAAGTACAGAGGACGCATGAAAATACCCGGATGTGTTCTTGATATCGAGGATGCATCGAGTGCAGACTTGCGTTCTGAAATCTGGGGAGGTCAGGTGACCAACAGGAAGATCGCACACATCTCAATTCTCACAAGTTTGTTCTGTGTTCTCTCTGCCATTTGAGTTGGTTCTTCCAAGGTCGCCTAGCAAGACCAATCTCCACGAGAACGCAAGTGCATTCTTGGAATTGAGAAACAGCCCTTGATTTCCCCAAAAGACTACGTACTCTACAATATCTACCAAGATGGATGTCCTCTGAAGGAACATATTAAGGATTTTATGGACAATGCACATTTGGTGATCTGGAGTGATAGCATATTAACCCTTTATGGATTTCTTATGTTCTTCAATTGAATGGCTGTAATTTCAAGGTTGATATTGTTCCTGAGAGCAAATGTAATTATCATCCAGTTCCAGCTCGTTCTCCTGATCGTCACGAGTATCCAGCTCACTTTCATGATTGTTGCGAGTATCCGGCTTGCTTTCCTGATCGTCGCAAGTTACCAGCTCGCTCTCCTGATCGTTGCAAGCACCTAGCTCGCTTTCATGAACGTCGTGAGTGTCCGGCTCGCTTTCCTGATTGTCGCGAGAGTCCGGCTCGCTCTCCTGATCGTTGCAAGTGTCCGGCTTGCTTTCCTGATTGTTGTGAGTATCTGGCTCGTTCTACTGATCGTCACAAGTGGCATACTTGCTTAGCGGTTTGTCATGGATACCATGCTCACACCACTATTCCTCAAGAGATGCATGCATCACCTAACCATATTAGATCAACTCCCCCTAGTGGTAAAACATCGGATTTTCGGAACGTTTCGAACCAATGACTAAAACAAAAGATTCATAAATGTTCTGAAGCCTCATGAACAGTGGGGGCCGGTGATTTCTTTATTCGAGGGCGCACCATGCGAAGTTCATCACAACTTGTATGTAGCCCGTCATGTGTGTGGTTCATAATTTCAAAATATGTGTTCTGCCATCAAGTGAACCTATGTGCATCATGAGTCTTGTCAAAATAAGTGCATGCTGCATAGTGTCTTGTGTGTATTTTATGAACGTGAGCGTCTCTCTAATCATAAACAGATTTTGACGTCTGTGCACCAGGCACTAATTGTGACAAAACACGTGGTTCACATGACGCAACAAACACATTTTTTGGAAAAACGAGCAACCCACATGACACTACAAACATATATTTTGACTTTGCGCCCCTCGGATGAGCAGTCACGAGCTGCCACTGCTCATGAAGCAGTGTTTTGAAAGTGACCATCACTAGTGTTCTGTGCCCCTACTCCAGCCCTGCCTCACTGAACTCAGCCTGGTACCTGCTGGTGTACCTGTTCTCAGCCCAGTGCAGCTGGCATCCCTGTAAACAGTCCAGTTCCCGCTGGCATACTTGTACACAGACCAGTGCCCGCTGGCAAACCTGTACACAGTCCAGTGTCCACTGAGGGAACCTAACCTGTACACAGTCCAGTGCTCGCTGGTGAACCTGTACACAGTCCAGTGCCTGCTGGCAAACCTGTACACAGTCCAGTGTCCACTGAGGGAACCTAACCTGTACACAGTCCAGTGCTCACTGGTGAACCGTTACACAGTCTAGTGCCCGCTGACGAACCTGTACACAGTCCAGTGTCCACTGACGAACCTGTACACAGTCCAGTGCCTGCTGGCAAACCTGTACACAGTCCAGTGCCCACTGAGGGAACCTAACCTGTACACAGTCCAGTGCTCGCTGGTGAACCTGTACCCAGTCTAGTGCCCGCTGACGAACCTGTACACAGTCTAGTGCCCGCTGACAAACCTGTACACAGTCCAGTGCCTGCTGGCAAACCTGTACACAGTCCAGTGGCCACTGAGGGAACCTAACCTGTACACAGTCCAGTGCTCGCTTGTGAACCTGTACACAGTCTAGTGCCCGTGACAAACCTGTACACAGTCCAGAGCCCGCTGACGAACCTGTACACAGTCCAGTGCCTGCTGGCAAACCTGTACACAGTCCAGTGTCCACTGAGGGAACCTAACCTGTACACAGTCCAGTGCTCGCTGGTGAACCTGTACACAGTCTAGTGCCCGCTGACGAACCTGTACACAGTCCAGTGTCCACTGACGAACCTGTACACAGTCCAGTGCCTGCTGGCAAACCTGTACACAGTCCAGTGCCCACTGAGGGAACCTAACCTGTACACAGTCCAGTGCTCGCTGGTGAACCTGTACACAGTCTAGTGCCCGCTGACGAACCTGTACACAGTCTAGTGCCCGCTGACGAACCTGTACACAGTCCAGTGCCTGCTGGCAAACCTGTACACAGTCCAGTGCCCACTGAGGGAACCTAACCTGTACACAGTCCAGTGCTCGCTGGTGAACCTGTACACAGTCTAGTGCCCGTGACGAACCTGTACACAGTCCAGAGCCTGCTGACGAACCTGTACACAGTCCAGTGCCTGCTGGCAAACCTGTACACAGTCCAGTGCCCGCTGAGGGAACCTAACCTGTACACAGTCCAGTGCTCGCTGGTGAACCTGTACACAGTCTAGTGCCCCCTGACGAACCTGTACACAGTCCAGTGCCCGCTAACGAACCTGTACACAGTCCAGTGCCCGCTGGCAAACCTGTACACAGCTCAGTGCCTGCTGGCAAACATGTACACAGTCCAGTGCCGACTGATGAACCTGTACACAGACCAGTGCCCGCTGGCAAACCTGTACACAGTCCAGTGCCCGCTGGAGAACCTGAACTCAGTCCAGCACCTCCCAAACTGGAGCCTGAGGTCGTTGCAGTAGTGGTGATGGCGCTGGCGTTGGGATGCGTTTGGGCTGCTCATACCACCCGAAGCTTCCCCAAGGATTTTTTTTGGGGGGATTACGTACATACCTATGGCTGCAGTGGCCGTGAGCCACTGCGGCCACTGTGACCCTCCTATACTCCTGGGTCACAGTCACGGTCACGGTCACTGTGGTCGTTGGAATTTATGTTGTTAATCACTGTCACTTGACACTCATCACCTAAACCTGTATATAAGTCTGCCATTTGTAAAGTGTTGTTGAACCTCAGCCTAAATATCAGCATATAGCGGCAAGTCACCCTCCTGAAAAAAAGCTTGGGAATTATCCTGGTCTATGCTGGTTTAGCTGGTGGTAATGCTGGTTCGGTGCTGGTTTAGCTGGTGCAAATGCAGGTTTGGTGTTGGTATAGCTGGTGCTAATGCTGGTGCTGATGCTGGTTTGATGCTGGTTTAGCTGGTGTTCACTAGCAAACCAGCACCAAAACCCAACATATGCTGGTCTAGCTGGTATGCTGTTTTTTTTCAGCAGGGCAGCAGTCACAACTTTGTTTTTAGCATTGTAACAACATTGTTATTAATTTAATGAGTAATTTAACATTGGGGTGTACATCTCAAATGTAATGTTACAGCTGGTGTTATGTTGAGTTTGGTCTGTTTTCCAGCAGTCTTTTGCATGCATGAGGTTTTTTAAAAATTTAATTTAAGAATTTAACATAAATTGATGCAAGTATAAAAATGTAATAATTATTATAAATAAGTAAATAAAAGATGTGTTATTGTATGTAACTTTTTCACACACACACAGAAAAAACATTTATGAAAGTGGTGCCCTAATTTTTCGCTTGAGCACCTGCCCTTCAAAAAAAAATCTTTCTGTATGGTATAGCAATGTGAACATTATTCAAATTATTTTATTTGGTGCTAAAGATGAAAAGTGAGTGAGTGTGATGATACAAAAATGATGTGTTGCCCTCACCTGATCGCGATCTGACAGAACCGTAAACAGAACTCATCAGAGAGACTGTATCAAACATCTCATCTTCAGCCACTGGAAATAATGATCAAGAAATGAAGATTGTAAGATAGTTTGAAATCATTTTTATGGTTGTTTGTGCTTTTTTACTGTAAATGAAAGATGCTTAAAGCATTCTGCAATTCAGTTTACTTGTTTGATTGTTTTTCTTTTTTCACAGTTATATTGGTATGTAAATTATATCCTCAAAGTTTGTGCTTGCAACATTTTTAATATAAAAAAAGAGAAATGGGTGTATGTTTTAACATTCCCTGAACGATTTGCCGACCTTTACATTTGGAGACATTGATCTCCTCTTGCAAACGAATTCACTACATTCAACAAAAAAGGTGGAAATGCTTGTCCCTTGCTTTTGCAGACCACTTAATCACAAAATTTGACCCAATAATCCCATAATGATATATATTTAATAAATATAGACTGTCCTTAACATGTACTTTTCTTTGTTTTCCATTTTTAAACTTTTTTTTAAATGTCTAGTCCTAAAAATTGCCCTGTCCCTTCGATCATACATGGAAGTTGAACTGTGTACTTAATATTTAAAATCATGGTTTTTATAAAACACATCTAATTTACATTTACCTTTAACCCTGTATGAATTTACTACAACACTGAAATGGTAAAAATACACTATTACTATGAATAATATCAAATAAATATTTGTCCCCCAAATTTATGTCATTGGTGTTACCCTACCCAAAGCACTTTTATTTTGAAACAATGCATCAGCTCTTTGAAGTTTTTCCTGGGTCAAGAGGTCAGTAAAGGAAGTGCAGTGGAGGAAGGCAAAAGGTTTGTGAGATGTCTTACCTTATTTGTCTAAAATATCATGATATATCTAAGAATTTTGAGATAAGATTTTTTGGATGTCATTAGTGTTACTCTTTTTTATAGCTGGGAGTAGTGATGGGCAGAGCGAGGCTTCGTGAAACACTGAAACAGTTGAATCAATTGTGTCGAGGCTTCGAAACATGGTTCGAAACCGCCTCCACAGTGACATCTAGTGGTCAATCGCACGTATTACCATAGAGCAGCCTTGACAAGGTTTTAGACGAGCGCTGACAAATTGTATCCCACCTGTTGATTGATTAACACAAGTGATCAGTTGGGAGAGTGGATAGTGCCCTCGACTCTCATGCTAAAAAAACCTTGGATCGAACCCCGGAAAATGCGTTACTACCGTTGTCACAATGAAGTTACATATTTAGGGGCCAAGCCCGCAGGGCGGCAGGCCACTATTGCGTTTGATGGTTTTCTTATTATTATTATTATTATTATTATTTTATTTCTTCTTCCCCAATGGGAGTCTATGGCAGCCCTATGAACCGTACATAGGAAAATGAAACAAATTTGGCACACTTGTAGTGGTGGTCCTAAATAGTCATGTGACCAACTATGGGGTCTCTAGCATTAACTCTATAGCGCCACCAACACTTCAAAAATTCAATATTCAAATGGTTATAACTGTAGAATCATTTGATCAACAAAAACTCTACCTACTACATCTGAATCCTCTCCTCACGCTCATTACAATGACCACCTTACATTAAGACTCCACCCATTACAGTAGCGGCCATTTTGAAAAGTACAGTATTTCGTTTTTTCGCTACTACTTTTGCAGCGTTCATTGCATTGTTACGCAATTTGGCACAGAGAATCTTTGGACCGAGCCGCAGAGAATGACCAAACAGAATTTTGATATTTATCTTTGTTCAAAAGTAATACATTTGTCAATAGGAATAACTTTTAAACCATTTAATCAACTAAACTTCTATGGAGAATATTTGATGGGGTAATCTATGCCTTCCCAGTAGCTCAACCAAATGCGTGATGGGCATGAAATCCAGAGGTTGCGGGTTCAAATCCAGCGTAGGGCAGCAATTACTATGGTTCCCTCATATATGATATATCATGTAGAGTTAAATGTTTGAACAGGTTTGACTACCTACAGGGGATTTAAAAAAATATTCTGTTCTTGAGAAAAATCTCTCCAAACTTGAACATACACATTGTCACTACAGCAATCTAGCTTAAGCAGCTGTCTGTATGTATGTCTCCCCTGTAGCTCAACCAGATGAGTGACAGGCATGAAACCTGGAGATCATGGGTTCAAGTCCTGGCTAGGGCAGAAATTGAAGTCTCTTACTTTAGAGTCAAAAGCTTCAATTCATTATTTGTATTTTACTTTATTATTTTTACAGGTATTATTTCGTTTGTGCTCTTTTGGTTTAAGTCTCATGTGTAACATGTATGATGCTTTGGTGGTTCAATTGTTTTCTAGGTCAGCATTGGACTAATCGGTCCTTCTTTCAGCATGCAAATAAATATTATACTTCAAAATTTTTATTTTTTCATTATGTTCATTCTCATCTCTGAGTCCTGTGTGCTGATAGTTCCCATACATATCTGCTACATTGCATTCTTCAATTGCATGTCCTTTCAGCTTCGTTGCGTGTTGCAGGACCATTGTTGCTTGGCCCCGTATCGCTGTCTACAGCTATATTTTTTGTTGTTGTTTTAACATCTGTTTGACAACTACATTATTGTCAATAACTATAAGATGGTCTATTTAATAAATAAATTGAATAGAGATAAATACCACATAAACAATAAGAAAATTAATCAAATATATCGAGCCACCATGTCACATATAAATATTTGCTGTGTGTGGAAGGAATTAGCGTACTTCTTTTTTTACAGATAATTTCTCCAGCCTTTAAAAAACTCCTCTCACAAAAACCCACAAGGTCAATATGCGTTTATTTCACTTTTATACAGATGTGCGATTGTGTTGTCTGTTCCCGACCGTGCCAATCAAAGGCTGATTCGGCAGACCACACCTGATGAAACACTTTAGTGAAACACTTCGAGGCTTCATTTGGTCATAGTCACGTGACATGGGTGTTTTGAATCACGCTTCGGATCAGTGTTTCGACACATCTGCGCTTCGGGATCTCGCAAAGCTTCGGAACGACTGTTTCGCGTCAGCCATCCTTATCTGGGAGTGTTAAGATCTTTACATAAAAATACATTATACTGAATAAGTATGTGATTGTTACATCTCTGATGAAATAGCACATGGCTAATGGCAGCCATTTTGTTAAAATATTACTTTTTTCTGTAAATTGTCCATTGGTGTTACCATCATTGGTGTTACTCCTCTAATGAGTACTTTTTATGTTCTAATTTTTTCATTGGTATTACATTGTGTCATTGGTGTTATATTGTGTCATTGGTGTTAAACCAAGTTTTGGTGATATGAATGTATTTTCGTGTACTTTCTAGTAATTTTTCCCCGTCTTTTCTTGCTGTTATCATTCCTCTACCTTTAACTAAATACAAAAGCTGTAATGAGAAAAAATATTTAGTATCAACACTAATGTTGTTTAAATAACAGTAATACCAATGACAAATAAATGACTCATGGATTCTTTATTAAAATGTATTAAAAAGTTAAAAATAGATTAAGCTCCAGCGGATTCATAGATTTGACAAGTTAATTAATGCTATTAAAGAAGTTTTGGGTATATTGAAAGAAGTTCATTTAAGCAAACTTCCATCACACTGTAAAAAATACTTCGCTGCCTTAAAATTTTTTGTTGAATCAACTAGGATTTACAAGTCATTTCAACTTACTATTATTTATCTTGACTAGAGATAAGTTGTTATAATTTATAAAATTAAGTTGACTTTTCTCAACTATATTTTATAAGTTGTGACAACTCATCTCTGTTGGCATGACTTGTAAATCTGAGTTGATTTAACAAAAAATTATAAAGTATTTTTTACAGTGCACCCGAATTCCACCTTTTCTGTAGAATGACCCAACTGTTAAAATAAAGCTTCAGAAATCCTACAAGTTCTCTGTCAAGAGTTATCTGCACAAACATGAAGGTAAGGTGATATGATGAATTGTTGGAATGGGTAGCAGTAAGCTAAATCTTTTGAATTTTAATGGCATAGCATAGTGAATATGAGAGTAAAATCTTGATGCTTTCAGGTGAATGGGGAGAGGAAAGGGGCTGCATAGTAGGGATGCATATCAATTAATCGCGATTAATCTATAGCAGAATAAAAGTTTTTGTTTACATCATATATGTGTGTGTACTGTGTATAATAACTTTGTATAGTTAAATGCACACACAGGCATGTATATATTTAAGCAATGTTTACATGTGTATATACATTTGTATATTTATGTATAATTTATATTATATATAAATATAAATACTTAATATATAAATATATTTTTTTCTTAAAATTATACTTGCATGTGTGCATATTTATATACACATAATCACTATACACAGTTCACACACACATATGATGTAAACAAAAACTTTTATTCTGCTATAGATTAATCGCGATTAGTTGATATGCATCCCTACTGCATAGTATTGAGGTTGTTTAAAAGTTCAATAGGAGCTGGAAGTTCACGGTTATTTTATGACTGTTGATGCATTGCTGTTGCGAAGTCCATTAACTTTTTATTATCTTGCTGCTCATGTGCTGCAACTGTAGCTTGTTTATTGTATCAGTATTGTGTAAGATGAGAGGGGTATATATAGGACTTGACCATTTTTTGACACCATGCCATGAAAACCCAAAGGAGTTAGCCCACGACTAACCATTGAAACAACACATCTTAACTTCGTATTTGTGCAGATAACTAAGAACGTGTAGCATTTTTGAGATTTGCTTTAGCAGTTGATCAATTCATTTGGACAAGATGATCAATGTTTCAAACATAAAGGCTGGCAAATTCTTAAGCGACAGGAAAAATACACAGCAGTGGCCAGCAGGAAGTGAGAGAAGGGTCCATTAATAAAAACATTTATAGCTATCTGATCGTAAAAAGGTGTAAATGCCCTCCGAAACGTCTGGGACCCATTTTAGACAAAACTGGACAAGTGTAAATACATCTGGTTGATGAAACCACGTCAGCGCATAACTCCTCCCAAACATAAGCACTCTAACCGGAAGTTAGCCGGCAAAGAGGCAAACAAACACAGATGACACGCTCATTGCTTTATCTAGCGATGTCAGTGGATAAAAAAGCTTCCTAGAACCAATAAGAGAGTCCGATGACAAACTCGAATGACATTAAACAAAGAAATAGAACTTTGAGAGAGAGTTTTGTGAATGATTTTCCCCTTCATGGACCTGTACGTTAAATCACCGTCCTGTCACTCTCCTGCTGCTCTGTACTGCACAGCAGTTAGCAAATGTATAACGACTGACATCTTGTAAATGAATGTTTCATTAAATATAGACTGTATTCACTTACTAATCTGTGATCTTGCTCTCTCTCCTTCTGCTCTCTTTCTGTCCGATTCAAAACAGCAGCCGTTGTTTTCTGTCACTGTCTCCTCTATCTTCTCCAGCAGATCTTTGATCTGAGTCTCATCACTTCTGTTGTTATTGTTGAGAAGATGATATCTGTTCCCACATTTCTTCACCAGCCACTGGAGATCCTCACCTTCACTCTCAATGTGTTTCTCTATAGTTGTGTCTCCTAGAAGATCTCCATGAGTGAAGAGCACTATAGTGTGACTCCAGACTCTCTCACCCAGAATATCAACATAACCCTGAAATACTTTTCTCTCATCCTCTTTAAAAATATAATCAACACGTATAACCAGCAGAACAATGTGAGGTCCTGGAGGACACAGAGACACACTGAGTAAAATCTCTTGTTTCAGTAACTCAGTGCTCCCTTCTACAGGTATATTTCTCCACCATCCAGGAGCTTCAATCACAGTGATGTGTCTGTCTGCTACTTCTCTCTGTCTCTTCACACACTGAGCAGATGTCTTCAAGTCAAACTCCTCTCTGTTCAGGATGATGTTTCCTGTTGAACTCTTACCAGCATATTTATATCCCATTAACACAATCCTCAGATCTGAGAGCTTCTGAGTGTCATCTGTAACAAATACACAAAACACACTTATTCAAAATTGTACTGTACTGAAAATAAACAGATATAAATACAACAGGTTAAAAATAACAAATGTTAAATTTAACAGATGATTGACTATTTATTTGATAGAACAGACAAAAGGATTATGGAAATATTAAGGGAAATTAATTAAAATTCTTGATGCCGAATGGTCAATAACTGTGATTTATCCTTTTCATGGCAAATTCGTTTTAGTGAATTTCTCTGAGATTAATACACATTCCATTGTTAAATCCCATTGTACCTGAAATACGATTTATTACATTTATTTATTATCTGTCTAATAACCTAATCTAATAACTATAAATATTTAAAAATTAAATGTTACTACATTTTCTGTCATTATACTATATACTTATAGTCTTTGTGTGATTAATTACAAAAAATATAAACCACAAAAATATAAAAACATCAAGAGATAGTGAACCATGGTCATGTGTTGTTGGGGCAGTGATACAAAAAATAGAACATAAAAAATACTGTATTTGTGTATAAATTACTATAAAAGTTTATCTTACTGTTGTAAAACATTTTAACATAACATTACAACATTTTTAGATCGCATTTCAGACAATTTTAGGGATTCTTGAGTTTGGACCACCATCATATAGGGCATAGATAATGGATCCATTCTGATAAAATGACTTTAAATAATGTTTCTGTACTTAAAAGACAATTTATACAATTAAAATAATTAAATTTATTATACTGTCTATCAGCTGTACAAGACATTTTCTATTATCACATTTAAACCCTGAAAATCATGGGACTGTTCAAGAAAAAAAAATCTGTGTCTGGTAGTGCAAAATATTCTCAGTCTATTTATTACAAACAATAGCAGCTGATGAAAAGAGTTTTTGTTGTGACTTATTTCATTTCTTCTCTTAGATGAGTCTTTAAAACGTGACAAACAAGTTTCCGGTGTGATTGGATCAAGTTTTTATCACTTATGCATTTTATCAAAAATTAAGCACTTTCTAACTGACAAAACCTTAGAGATGGCAGTTCATGCCATAATCTTGTCTAGATTATTGCAACTCTCTATACTATTGTGTCACCAAAACAATTTACAATTAGTTAAGAATGCTGCTGCAATCAGGACTTCACTGGTTGCATATCAACTACAAAATTCGTTTTAAAATACTTTTATTTGTTTTTATAAATACATAATCACCCCTGCATAATCAGGCCCCTAATCATTTATCAGAATTATTGCATCCATACTCTCCTTCCAGAAGCCTAAGGTTAGGCAAACAGACCCTCCTCATTGTCCCCTTTTCAAGACTTAACCGTAAAGGGGACTGAGCCTTCTGTAAGAGGGCCACAGTTATAGAATGATATACCCATAGAGTTAAGAACTTATTTGTTTTCTTTGGTATATCAATAATTATCCTTTTCATTTTAATTTGGTTTAATCCTCCATTTTTTTTTTTGTACTATTTTTTCTCTGTGAATTATTATATTGTTTAATTGTATTTGCTCTTGTTATTCCTTATCTTAGTATTATTTTGCTCAGTATATTTTTACTCTTTTATTATACAGCACTTTGGTCAGTCCTATGGCTGTTTTAAATGTGCTTTCTAAATAAAGTGAATAGTGTTTGCAGCAGTTATTTATCATGGGAATTTTCATGAATTCATTACTGAAGATACTCAGTGTACAGATCATCACTGTGATGTTTACTCACTCATCTGTGATCTGATCATCTCTCTCTGTTTCTTCATCCTCTTCATTCGTTTTTCTGCTCTCTCTTCCTCTGCTCTCCTTCTTTCTTTCATATCCTGTAAAATCTCTCTGTCAATTTCAAAATGGCGGCCATTGTTTTCTGTCACTGTCTCCTCTATCTTCTCCAGCAGATCTTTGATCTGAGTCTCATCACTTCTGTTGTTATTGTTGAGAAGATGATATCTGTTCCCACATTTCTCCACCAGCCACTGGAGATCCTCACCTTCACTCTCAATGTGTTTCTCTATAGTTGTGTCTCCTAGAAGATCTCCACGAGTGAATAGCACTATAGTGTGACTCCAGACTCTCTCACTGAGAAGATCAACATAACCCTCAAATACTTTTCTATCTTCTTCTTTAAAACTGTAGTCCACACGTATAACCAGAAAAACAATGTGAGGTCCTGGAGGACACAGAGACACACTGAGTAAAATCTCTTGTTTCAGTAACTCAGTGCTCCCTTCTACAGGTTTATTTATCCTCCATCCAGGAGCTTCAATCACAGTGATGTGTCTGTCTGCTACTTCTCTCTGTCTCTTCACACACTGAGCAGATGTCTTCAAGTCAAACTCCTCTCTGTTCAGGATGATGTTTCCTGATGAACTCTTACCAGCTCCTTTATATCCCATTAACACAATCCTCAGATCTGAGAGCTTCTGAGTGTCATCTGTAACAAATACACAAAACACACTTATTAAAAATTATGCTGTACTGAATAGACAATACAATAAAACAGAGATATCGGGTTTAATTCTGTAAGGGGAACAAATATATAATCCCCATCCATCTGAGGCCCAATGGCGGTAACCAATGGAATGGTGAAGGATTCTAGCACGTTCAGTCTTTTCCGGCACTTGCAGATGACGTTTTGGCATTACGCAATTTTGGTATTATTATCTGACTCCAAAGATAAAGTTAATATAAATCAGATTGATAATTACTTTTAACAGTTGCAGAATTTGGGTGGATGTTTGGTTATTCTGGTTTAGCCCTACTTGTTATTGCATCCGTTCGTTCGGCTACACATGTTGCTTTGGACTCACGCACCAGCCGTTTATTAATCTTTAAAAATCATGCGGGCCCACGATCACAATCGAACCAGACTTGGTCGCTGCTAGAGATTTGACCATACGTTCAGAAGGCCGCCTTTTATGCGTGCTCATCTCTGAACATACTTTATTTCTAACCAGAGTTTCACAATCACTGTCATAAAACAAAACTGACCGTTTTCTCCAATTAATAGCTTTGTATAATCGTGCCATAATTTAATATACAACTTAGATGGATTAATATTGAGATAATCAGAGGTTGAGGCACACCTGATTTAGAGCTGTCAGACAACACTTCCAGGTTACTCTAAACGGAAATACACATTATTAGCCTCCATGCATTTAATTTAACTTAAACTAACACCAAGTGCTAGTCGGATCTCCAGAATCCTTCGCTAAAGTACCACTATGCCATCTACACTGTAATTTTAGTCCGTTACTAGCCTGATTTCAACATTGCGGTAACAAGGATACATCGTAATTTACTTATAATGTCAATAACTTCCGTAGCAACACAAAATAATCCAAACACAAATTTATTAGCCAGGTAGGAAGGTCATAATTCAGAGTCAATTCACAATCCAATTAAAACACAAAGAATCAAATGAGAATATTGCATACCTGGTAACTGATGAAGATCTGTTTACAGATTCCTCAAAGTAAAATGAATGATGAATACATGATGCTATTTCAAAGATACAGCATCAGCGGGGTGCATTTCTAGATATAGAAAGTCCCACCTGAATCTTCTACACATCTCCTTAAATAACCAGAGAACAAAGCATATAGGAATTTGGAACTGATTGGTTATTGTAAAACTCAGGGCTGACCTTAAATTGCATACAGGGGGTGATTGGTTTTTGTCTAAGATGGGAGGTGTCTATCAACATTGAGTGAAGTTTGTTAACACTTTAAAATTGAAGAGTGAAACCATTGTGATCACATGCAATGAGATGTTTCAATTAAAAACAAATAAGATCAGTTTCAGATTCTTTGTGCATGTAGAATGTGGCATTTCACATACAGTTTGCTTTGAGAGAATGAGATGATAGCGCAATATTATCCTAAAAAAAGGTGAGCCTGTTCCATTGTTTAAGGAATACGAGCCAAAGGTTTAAGGCTGCTTTACATGCTGAGTTTAATATGACTAGGTTTTTTAAGCCGGGGACGAAGGATGCTAGACAGAGGAGATGAAAGAAAAAGAGGCGGCCTTGAGGCACGATTCTCATAGCGAAGTTGAGGTACCCGAGTAAGGAAAGGAGGTCACGTTTGGAAATGAACTGCGCGGAGGTGAGGTTTTGAATTACATTAATTATTCTGACGATTTTGTCTTGAGGCAGCGAGGCTTGACATTTGACGGAGTCAAGGGTAATTCCGAGAAATTCCAGTGAGGTAGTGGGTCCCTCGGTTTTTTGGGGGGAGACGGGAACCCCTAACTTTGAGAAGAGATGGAGAGTGATTGAAAGATGAGCAGCTGGGGGAGGGGACTTGCTTCCTCGTGGAGATCGAACTTGCTAGGCGACCTCGGAAGAACGAACTCTGTAGGTCGCGAGAACACAGAACGCACTTATGAGAATTGAGATGTGTGCGATCTTCCTATTGGTCACCTGACCTCCGCCATTGTTTTGCCGCAATGACTTCTGGGGCGTGAAGCGATTTCAGCGCACAAGTCTGCACTCGATGCATCCTCGATATCAAGAACACATCCGGGTATTTTCATGCGTCCTCTGTACTTGCGTTCTTGAGAATTGGAATGAACTTCGACTGTTAATGATGATGTAGAGCAAGGACACGAGAACGCAAGATCGCTGAAGAAGGCATATTGAGAAACAGCCTATGAGGAAGTCATCGAGAAGGTGAATGAGATAGGGGATGTCGTAATTGTTCGCTAGGATCCAGCACAAACGCTTCCGACAGTGTGTCAAAAATTTTGGGGCTACTTTTGCAACCGAAAGTCAAACGAACGCGAAATAATATTTATCTCGCCAGAGCACGCCAAAAGATGCCAAAAATCAGGGTTTATTGGCATGACCTTGACGGCTGACATGATGTCGATTTTTGCTAACAAAGCGCCAGGACCGGCAAATTTAATTAGACTGATGGCTTGATCTATGTCATGATAATGAAGTGAGAATTCGGATAGGGGAATTAAGCTATTCATGCAAGGAACAAAGCATTCGCGGGGGGTAGAAAGGTCGTTAATAGGGATGTAACAGTATTATAAATTTCGTGGTATTGCGGTAGAAGATTTTCCCGGTACCACCGTGGTCACATGATCGGTAAAACGTAAGGTCTTCCGGGCAACACGTGTAGTTTTTTTCCGATTGGGAAACGCGCCCCTGTATTAAGTGAGCTGACCTCAGCTCTAAGTCCAGCTACAATAAGTAAGCAATTTTCTTTTTTTACTGGGTTGTTTTTGTTTTCAGGAATTGACCCATCTTAAAACCCATCATCTTTTCTTGATTCTACAATCACAACCGTTGCTTTAATAGGATTACCAAGCATTAGCATTAATATTAATAATAATAAAAACTAGGTCAATTGAGGGAGTCACTCAATTCTTAAAACCTGACTGATTGGGAGTTGTTTAAAGTCGACAAACTAAAATGAAACTTAATTTTTTTGTCCTTTTTATGAAAATTGTAAACACTTCACTACACTTTGTACATTGTAATGTTCAGTCTTGTTTAATAAACACTTATGGGAGTTTTTCCAAGTCTTCATTTGTTTTTTTTTTCTTCCTGCAAATGGTTCAATAATTACCGTACCGTGGGCATCATACCGAAATACTACCGTACCGTGAATTTTTGATACCGTTACATCCCTAGTCGTTAATAATGCGATTTTCCGGAGAATTTCCTCGTTGCTATGCCGATGGGGTTAATGCGATAGGTGAGGAATGGAGGGGAATCGAATGGGCCGATCATAAATTTAGATTCCACTTCTTTTTGTAGAAGTGAGTCTACGGAGTCGGGATCTAAACGGGCAGATTGCAAATTATTACAAACGAAGGTTAAGTCGGGCATAGCTTCAAGACCGGGGTCAAAACCTTGCTGTAAACCTGAGGGAAGGAAATTTGTGAATTGTTTATTGGGAATGACATTGTAGATCGTCTGCAAGAACAGAGACATTGTGGGAGAAGATAGATATTTTTAAGATCTTTATTTGTTTTTTGCAGAGGATTTGAAAACTAGGCAAACGAGGCGGGCATGCGCACTGCCGCAAAATTACACACATGCAAATAGCGGCATCTTTGCCTGGTACAGCGAAAATCATTAAAATGATTGCAGACCTGGCGGCTGGTGGATGCAGAGAAGCAGCTTGAATTATTTGCAAGACCTGGGCGATCGAATCTGGACTGAGGCGCGTATGAAGTGGATTTAACGGAGTCAGGAGGTACTTGGGGGCTGGTGGTATTTTTTACTGACGGACAAGAGTTAGACTGGTGATCGAGAGATCTACAGATGGCACAAGAGATGTTGCGGCAGCCGAGAAAAACTCTATTATATAGATCGAAGTCCAGTGCTCCCCAGTAAGGGCACTGGTTCCAGTGGGTGACTCTAGTAGCGCATTTTGCAGAAAATAATTTGTTGTAAGTGTAAAAATTACAGCCGCCGAATGACAATGAGAAATCTCAAATTATGTAAAGGTAGTCGTTAAGTTTTTTACACCTGTTCGGAAAAACTGAGCAAATGACTTCTGTATATTTATTAAAGGCTATGACGAATTCTGCGAAGGAGAGGATGCGGTTGGAGTTGGAAGGTGAGTCTTTAAGGATGACGGAGAAAGCGCCACATTCCAGAGAACAATGGCTGTCTTTTTTGGAAAAAGAGAGAGGAGAGACGCCAAGTCCACGTC
This sequence comes from Misgurnus anguillicaudatus, assembly GCF_027580225.2. NCBI lineage: Eukaryota > Metazoa > Chordata > Actinopteri > Cypriniformes > Cobitidae > Misgurnus > Misgurnus anguillicaudatus. Next base: position 11,331,553 of record NC_073342.2, on the reverse strand, counting down.
TGTACCTGAAAGGATTTGAGAGCAAAGTGAGTTGGAGAAGGGTGGTGGGTAGTCTCGCATAGCCAGACCTTCAATACTGAAGGTCTGGTGTTTTTCGCTGCTTTTTCTGGACAAAGCCCGCTCACGAGCTGTTTGACCGACATGTCAAACATCCAACTGAAAAACATCTAAATAAACAACATTACTCACCATAGAACAACGTTGTGCACTTCATCACAACAATAAACGTCTGTTTAAAGCATATCTCTCCACTTTGTAACACCTACAAGCAATTCAGGAAAACTACTGTGGTGCAGCGGCAGGAGGGGAAGCCCTCAAGGCGCCTGACGCTGGTGAAGGCCTTGGGTTTGCAGAAACGCGCTGCGGATTCTTACGAGGGCGGTCAGGACCTTATTAGAATGATGTCTGGGGAGCGGCTACTGGGGTCTGACTGGTTTGAGCACAGAGGTAAAGCTCGTAAAGTTGGGCTTTTGACAGCCTTCTAGAAAACTCGATGTCGGCGAACGTGAGAGCGTGCCGCATCCCGTTCACAGTCCATTTTTCTATTGCAGGGATTGGAGATGGTCTGGGTGGAGTCACAGAAAGAGAAGTTCGAGGACGTCTCGCTGGAGGCAAAGAGAAAAGAGGCACAGAGGCAGTGCTTAGGTGAAACGGCAGGAGGATGCTGGGAAGGGCATCCTTTTTCGTCGAAGCTCTGCGTGGGAGCATGGTTAGAGTTGGAGGGTCTTGGGATGGCCCGACAACCACTGATGATAAATCTGTGTCGGAGGAAAATTCTTTATCGGAGGTGAAGAGTAGGTGTTCATCTTGGAGGGACATGTTCTGGAAATGAGCGGGGCCTAAAGCCGGATGAATCGTCAATGTAAGGCGTGGAGACTAACTCGCTTAAATAGGCTGTTAGGATGATTGACAGGACTGAATGTTTAGGCTCCTCCCGAACCTACGTTTAAAACTTCATTTGTACCTAAAATAAGATTATACTGACAGCTGTGTCTAATCATTTATTTACTATAAATCTAATAACTATAATAAAAAGTTACTATATTTTCTGACATTATATTTTGTCTTTATGTGATTATTTACTAAAAATATAAACCAACAAAAATAGAAAACATAAAGGGTTGGTGAACCATGATCATGTGTTGTTGTGGCCAGAGCCGGATTAAATAAATGGACTACACTAGGCAGGCTGCATTTTTTGCCCCCCCCCATCGAGGTTATTAGGGCCCGAGCACCGAGGAGCAGGCCAGAATGGCCTGCACCGAAAGGTGCGAAGCCCTATTGTTTTCCTTAGGATTATTATTGTTTTTTTTTTATTTTTATTTTTTTTTAACACTTTTGGCCACTTTGGGTGCCTTAACATACTCGAAAACTCTTGAAATTTGGCACACACGTCAGAGTCGTCGGCCATCAGGTCCGGGCAAAGGCTGGACCACGGGCGTGGCAAGGGAGCTCTGTAGCGCCCCCTGCAATGCAAAAACAAACATTGGTGCACAGATCGGGCAAACATTTACGCACATGTACGAGAGTTGGTACGCTTATAGATCTCATCGACCCGAACAACTTTCGCCCTCTAACATTTAAGCTCCGCCCAACAGGAAGTCAGCTATTTTGGATTGTTTAAAAAATGCATGCGTTGAACTTTTGAATACTCCTCCTAGAGGATGCATGCAATTGACACCAAAAGTGGTGAACATGATGTCGAGACATTCGACTTGCTAAATTGCGAAGGGATTTTTGATATCTCGAACGGTTCTGCCATGGCGAGCCGACAAAGTTGTGGCGAAATCAGAGAAACAGGAAGTGTCTAATATCTAAGGCAAAAAATGTCTTATTGTGATGACACGCGGGGTGTTTGTTCATCTGAAGATTCCGATCGCATCGATGTGCCTATTGTGAGTCCCGGGTATAGCGCCACCAGCAGGCGCCAGGAAGTGTGTCAGTCACAAAGCTGGATTTTTTTGAAAGTTCCATGCAATGTTCTTTTAAATACTCCTTCTAGGATTTTCATGTGATTGACACCAAAAGTGGTCAGCATGATGCCGAGACACGCGCTACCTCCCACACCTCACACGCTACCTCCCACACCTCACGCGCTACCTCCCACACCTCACACGCTACCTCCCACACCTCACGCGCTACCTCCCACATCTCCCTCGCTACCTCCCACACCTCACACGCTACCTCACACGCTACCTCCCACACCTCACGCGCCATCTCCTACATCTCCCTCGCTACCTCTCACATCTCCCTCGTGTCGAGGGAGGCTCCCTCGCTAGCTCTCATCCCTCGCTACCTCCCACATCTTACGCGTGTCAGGGGAAGCTCACTCGCTACCTCCCACACCTCACGCGTGTCAGGGGGAGCTCCCTCGCTATAGGTATACTAGAAATGTCCGCGTATGCGGACCGCAGTCGTCGGCTACCGCGCGGACCGTCCGCGGGCAGATGACCTTCATTTTTATAGTATCCGTCGTCGAAGACACCATTTGAAGATAAACGTAGGTGTTTATGGTTGCAATAAGCCCTCAACCGGACAGACTGGAGTGATGAAATCATCTGAAAATCTTTAAATAATTTGAATAGAAAATAATTAGAGAAGATATCCGGTTTCCTGTCGAAGTCTGATCCCTCTATGTGTCTCTTATAGCGTTTTCATCACGTTACGTTTATAATTTATTTAGAAAGATTAAAGATTTGAATGAGTTCATAATATCAATATTACCATTTATTAAAGTTTTCATATTTTTTTAGTTTTCTATTACTTCTTTTTGCCTTCTATCTTATCCTATGTCTTCTTCCTGTTTGTTCTAAATTATGATGTTTACTAATAAATATATAAACATAGCACACACACACACACACACACACACACACACACACACACACACACACACACGATGTAAAGTGTTAATAATATATAAACAGGCCTATACACATTAATTTGTATGTAAACATAATAGTTTTAGAACAAAGATGTAGGCTAAAAATATAAGGAAGAAATTGAATACAGGAAATGATGAAATATTTAATAAATGATATTATACAGAATACATGATAGTATTGCTAGTACTTCAGCGATTCATACTGTTAAAATAATTGATTTACCAATAAAGAACAATACATATACATTACATACATGCACACATCAGTTATAAGAAACATTACACTTAAGAGAAATATAGGGGAAACAGACTTCTACAGAACACCGGATCCATAAAAATAACAGTTTAACGCTAAAACACTTCACACCCCTATTGCGGAGCTGTCACTTTCTGCCACCAGTTGGGCTCCGCCCACAAAAAAACGTCATCTCTGTTTGAAAACACGCAAAAGGTCTATAAGAAATAATTTGTGCACTACATTAGTTAGCAATTATTTATTGTTTGCGCTTTTTGTGATGGCTGTTGAATAAGTATAATGATATATTTTTTTCTGCTGGAGCAGATTGTGAAGAAATATGATGGTTCAGTATTTTACTTGCGCAGTCAGAATTTTTACTGACATAACAAAAAAAGTGAAAAACTAAAATACAAATAAAATAAGCCTATTCTACATTTGTTGATTTGACATGTGTTACCTTTATAAATTTGACACCTAAGATTAATATAATAACATTATTTATGTCCCCACCAATGTCAAAATCAAACTACGCTCTTGAGTGGAAAAACTAATATTAACATTAGCAGAATATATTAAAGTTTCTGTTAGATCTATTAACATCATTGTGTAAGGCCACAAAGCCGCAGTTATATGATAGTTTTGCTAACTTTCGCTTGTATGAGATCATGCACTCCCTTTCTTTCGCAAGCTGATAGAACATACACGTATCAAAATGTATCAGTGTACACGCTGTATGCTGTATTAATACAACACTGGTTTATTGTATGAATACACTTGCTTATTGTCTGAATGTAGGACAAGGCAATAAGCTCCGGAACGGATCTGCAACGGATCTGCTCCGAAGCCGACAGCTCCGGTCTGGATCCGTTGCGGATCCGCCCCGGAGCCTATTGCTATCAATTTACTAACCTTTCTGTAACAAGCTGATTAAAACATTTATCTGTAAAAAGTCTAGCTGCCACGATTATAGTCGCAACACATTTAGGGAACATAGCGCCTGGAAATATATTTACCAATATATACTTGAGATGTATTGTAATATAATGCAATTTATTATTTTCCATCACATTGTACATGGAATAATATATTAATGGTACATACATTATGCACTATTATGCACTAATATGCACTGTATTATATATTCATGTATTGCAATATATTGTAAAATACACAAAAGATTGCCGCTTACAATATATTGCACATGCATATATATGTGTTTATATATTCAAAACTGTATTGGTAATATATGTAAAGATAAAGTGTAAAATGTATGTTTAATATATGGTGAAATATTTTAAATATATGTGAGGTTATGTTGAAACATACAGGAAATATATCTACAGATATGGGTTTACAGTTTTTCCTCAGTCACTTTGGTACATTTTTCGAATCATCCTCGACATCTGCAAAACAATAAGTGCATTTCTCAAAACAATTTGTACAAATAGCAAAACACCATGGATAACCTGCAAAAGCCACTATCTTACTCAAAATCCTTAAGTCATCCCTCAAAAATAAATATCTGTGTCAATGAACATGTCAGTGCCATCAGAATGACAAGTCATTGTGTACGGATAAGACAGTCAAATTGTTTAGACATGTTGTCAATATAACAGTTTACTCTGGAGGGATAATCTGATGTAAACTATGGCTAAAGTTTTGATGACAGTTATTGTAAATTAGTGTAAGTTATGTGGGAGTTTGATTGCAAGAGACTGGACAAAATTTACATTTACGCTTTAACTGTTTGTACTGTAATTCGTTGAAAGACCATGTCATTGCCATACCCAAAGGAAGAGACAGCACTGGCACAAAGAAAAAAAACTAAAGTAGAAATGTGAACATATCACTGTAAAAAAAATCTGTCGTTTTTATGGTGAGGTGCTGGCGGCTGTGGTTGCCAGAACAATTCTGTAAAAAATACAACTTAAAACCATAAAAATAACACCACCGCAGTTGTATGCATTGCAGCGAACTTTTGTGGATTTTGCAGGTCTTGCCTGTATGCAGAATTTCTTTGATTTGTTAACTGTTTGGAAACTCTTGTTTTTTGATGGTGGAGTGCAGATGTGATTGCCAGAAAACCGCCTTAAAATATATGAACATGTAAACAACTTTTTGTATTTCATTAACTAATATAATTTTATTAATTTCTTAAAATATGCAGAAAACCACTATAATAGGTGATTGAATAGACAGCTGCACAAAGAAACAAAGTTTGTTGTGAAATTATTACAAATTGTTTTCTAATTATTTGCCAACCACTTAAAAAGAGACACTGGACATACACAAAGATTGTATCATACAAACAAATACAAAACAACATCAGGGTAAGTTATTCAATCGCTTAGTGTCTACATGAGTCCATTTTACAGAGTTAAAAAGTGACACTTAAATAATGACATGATGAATAAACATTAATGATGAAATAGAGAGCAGTCAAAACACAAGTACAACTGAACTACAGACAAAATCTTAAATGAACAATAACTGTATAAATATAACATATAAACACATTAAATCGCTCAAGATCTCACCAGAGGAGAATTTAACACAAACACCATTAACATCTACACTTATTACAAACCAGTTTGACTTTATTTGATTTGTTTGAAGTCACCATTATGGTGATCATTGTTTCCTTAAATGGGTCACTTGGCTCGTAGGTCTTTGGGTTAAGCTTTCTCTGACTGTTAGAATAACATGTCAGTATACATAAGCTGTGGTCTTAAGAAGCTGAAAGAAATAAAATCAAGTAATGTTGGTAGAGTTTTTATGATGGTCTAGTCATCTTAAAGTTTACCAAGCAGGTGTTCTCAAAAAAAACTCTAAACGTGAACATTGTTATTTCTCTTCCCCATACAAATGTTTTCTTGTGGGACGATGTTACAGAGTGGTAATGCATTTAGACAATTAGACTTAAAAACAGTAAAAATAATGTCAGGCGATTCTGTGACTAAACAAAGACATCAAGAATCAGCATACAAATCACAACAATGGTGACCCAAAACATGAAAGCTGCATGCCGCAATGCATGCTGGGTATTACCATAGTACAAACTTATCTAGCATGCATTGCACTTCATCTGAATTAGTTTTTTGATGGTCACCACTATTAAGGTTTGTAGGTTGAATCATGATATTAATATGAAGTGTCAAAAATTTTTTTTTAACCAGTCCCAAAACCATTACTTCACAAAACTCTTTTTAGCCCAACAGCTATATTTACGGAAGACCACATACACCAGACATTAAACCAATTTCTCTCTTACTATTACTACCCGTCACTCACAACTTTCATATGGATAAATCAAACCACTTAACAGTAAAGAAATGTTGGAGAATTGTTTTTACAACCCCTTTCATTATCAATAAGTGCTCTGTGTAACCCACTGACACAATTGACAAAAAGAAAAAGGAATAAATTAACCATTGAGGCTCAAGACCCCAACTAAAACAACCACTGATCACCATAATGGTGACTTCAAACACAATATTTTTGATAAATCATCATCTAACCCTCTGTTAATTCTCAATAAGAAAATATGTAAATGTATGACAGAAATAAGTCAAACTGGTTTGTAATAAGTGAAGATGTTAATGGTGTTTGTGTTTAATTCTCCTATGGTGAGGTCTCATTTTGTCTGTGGTTCAGTTGTACTTGTGTTTTGGCTGCTCTCTATTTCATCATTGGTGTTCATTCGTCATGTCATTGTTTGGGTGTCACTTCTTAACTCTGTAAAATGGAGTCATGTAGACACTAAGCGATTGAATAACTTACCCTAATGTTGTTTTGTATTTGTTTGTATGATACAATCTTTGTGTATGTCCACTGTCTCTTTTTAAGTTGTTGGCAAATAATTAGAAAACAGTAAAGATCTGTAGTAATTTCACAACAAACTTTGTTTAATTAATGAAATACAAAAAGTTGTTTACATGTTCATGTATTTTTAGGCGGTTCTGCATTTTACCATTAAAAAATAAGAGTTTCTAATAAATCAAAGAAATTCTGAATACAGGTAAGATTTGTAAAATTTACAAAAGTTCGCTGTAATGCATACAACTGTGGTGGTGTTATTTTTATGGTTTTAAGTTGTATTTTTACAGAATTGCTCCGGCAACCACAGCCGCCAGCCCTTCACCGCAAAAACTACGGATTTTTTTTTACAGTGAAAATCTTTAGGGTAAATTGTACATACAATGCTGTAGAAATTACGCTGAAGTCCTTACCCAGCAAGCATGTTTGGCTAAAACAAGGCTAAATTTGGGCTGCCAGTGAAAGTCTAATAGATAAAAAATAGACGATGCATAATATACTTTTAGAACATGTAAAAGAAATGAAAGCAAACACCTTGAACACCTGTTGACTTTGCTTACATGTTGGAATATCATACATCTCAAGTTATTTTGCCAAAAATGGCATGAAGTAATCAAATTCAAGGTTATTTAGGGTAGAAGTTGATTACTCGTAGCCGGACTATATTGGGTCTATAGCCATCATTTCAACGTCTCGGTTTTTTCTTGCTGGGGACGTTTCTGTCTGTTAGAGAAAGTCAAGATTCACCTGGGAGCAATTTACCAATTCAGGACAGATTTAGAAAAAACATCTATTGGAAATGTATAGAAATATGTTTGACCATACCCTGTATTATGACAACTTGTTCAACCATTTTGCATGTAAAGACTTATACTATGAACTAATGCCTACATGTTGTGGGGGGTGAGCCTATTCAACAGAGACCCATTATAATACTTTTTGATCAACATGACATAAGCAACTGATAATGTAGGGAAAAGCTGAGAATTGTACATAATCATTTGCATGGATGTACCAAAGCTTTTGCAACTTGTTCAAAGAAATGAGAAACTGCTTTTTTATGTCAACAAGTGACACAATGATTGATGACTTTTGAGAATTTCAATTCTGATTTGAGAAATGTACCAAAGCGACTGAGAAAAACTGTAATACTTAATCTCTGTCTTTCAGTTACTTCAGGAAATAAATTATGGAAAACGAGTCGTTTTTATTTTTTTATTTGTGGTTTTAACTTGAATATTCAGAATATTCTGGATTGAATTGATTTATATTATAACTGTAATATACTGTTATCTGTCAAATGGTTGTTCATATAGTCTCATAACTTTTACAGTACTTATGTGGTTATTTAATAAATAGCCATGTATTTTGTGAGAAATAAATTTTTATAATAAAAAGAGCAGTTGTATGACCCAGCCATAAAGCTACAATTTGAATTCATCATCTTGCAACATCTCTCACCTTTCTAGAAATTGCACCAAGGCTTGACAAATGGTACGATATTGGCAATCAGGATGTACTTTCACATCACGCATTTTCTCTTAAGCTGAAGAAGTTTTACAATGTAATGTTTTTTAGCAAAAAACAGGTAAATTGTTCTGTCATATTATTTGCCTGTTCTAACCACCAATAATAGGCTATTTGTAATACATTTCAAAATGCTTAATATGTTTATAACACACAAACAAGTTTTGGTTTGGAGTAAGTCAACTATTTGGTATTTTTATTTTCTTCTAAATGACACATTTCTAAAATGCTTATTCAAGTGTCCTATTTGTCATTTATAGCTTGTGATCCGGCTTGGTTTTAATTGACCTTCAACCACAAGGATGTTGTCCCAGCCCTGTGTTGAGGCTGGGGCATATAAATAGGTTTTAAATATTGTTGCCATATAGGCCTAGTGTAATCTCACTTGTGGACATTTACAGAACCACTATTTCTTTTTATTTTTCTACTGTAATGTAATATTTTTAGGTAATTTTTACAAATGTATATTTTTAGTTTTGTACATGACAGTTACATTTATTCTAATTAAATACATCAGAATGTTAATTTGCTGTCATTTTTTGTCTCTCTCTATAAAATTGCAGTAACTGGAGTCAAACTGCAGTAGTT